>NC_089751.1:493944-516444 GCF_040412425.1 Macrobrachium rosenbergii
TTCCACATGCTCTGTTTCGTTGTCGCCCAAATACTTGGGCAGTTTTGGGGCTGCAATACTAATTATCGAAATACAGGATGCAGTATTTCCGAGATACGAGGCCATAAATGTTTTTACCACAGAACCAGATACCCCTAGATCCTCATCTACCAATATCTCTGTATCTTTTCAGTATAGATTATAAAATCGACAATATAATCCGTTTTGGCATCACAAGTTCAAATATTTTCCTCCAAATCTGACTTCTTTTATCTGGAATGTACTGCTTGAAACTTAGCCTTCCCTTCCATAACATTAAACTTTCATCTAACCATAAATCCTGGAAGGTTGAAATTTTCCCGGAATTTTCTACACTTTACACTGTCGAGCACGGGTTTAATTTTTTTAGTTTATTATCTGGGCTTGTTTCCTGTGAATTATCAACGAAATGTAGAACCCGTAGAATTTGAAGAAATCTGTCCCTTGCCATCAGCCTTCTCACTCCTTTTGTCTCGAATGTCTCAAGCGTAGTCCAGTAATCTACGATGCGATGTTTACTTATATGCGACATGATCATAATCACACAAAGGAACCGTATCATTTCCTCCACAGTAACCTGAGCAAATTTTTCGCAAATACTTTGGCACTGCATCTCCTAGCGTATCAACAAGGAATCTCTGATAACGGTTTGTCTCTTCAGCAATCAGCCCCATAAATTCGTTGTCGAAAAATTCAAAAAATAGTCTACTTCCTTTGAATTTTCATTCACATTACATTTCGACGTAATGCCACTGCCACTGCTGTCAAATATGAAATCTCTGGGCTGGAAATTGCTGGCAGCCCACTCCCACTCATCACCTGGGTCACTTCGCTGTCTCCGCCTTCTTTTGACACCTTGGCTTTCATTTGTAGGTGGCAGATTTTCGTCATTTTCACTGTCGGTTGATATTTCATCACTGTCTCTTGTACCAGGACCCTAATTATCCATTTCATTTCCTTCTAAATCCGATTCATTTTCATATCCAGAAAATGAGTCGAGAAGGTCTATAAAATAGTTATCCTCGTCGAGAGCTCTTCTCTCGATCTGCCGGCGGTCAACTCGAGGATGTCGTACCCTTGACCCCCTCCTCCTGTGACATCTTGATGAAGACTGATGAATTTTAGGAAACACGTGAATTTATATGAATTCACTGTATGGCAACTGACAGACTGTTACCATATCAAGAAAAAGAGGCCAGTATTTCAATCATCAGTCCTTCACATAAAGGAAATTACCGGTGCTCGTATACGACACAACAGTGTTCGGGCCAGTTTATTAAATGCGTCGTATACGTTACAACCGAAATCAAAGGGTTAAAGGTGTGTGCTTAATAGCAAAGAAATCACCTGCAGTATTCCGCCAGAGTTTATTGCATTTAAGCCTGGATTTTCAGTTGTGAAAAATTTGATGCAAAACCATGGACTGAACGAACTTTTACTCCGAAATCCGAAAAATTTGATGCAAAATCATGGACTGAACGAACCTTTACTCTGAAATCCGATTTATAAAGACTTAATACAGTTGTGACACTTGACCTGATTAATTAATAGAATAAACTGCATTAACTGGATGAGTAGTATCGGTACACGGATCTGCTGGCTTAAATGATGGGTTAAAACTGGATAAAAGAACGAGGTCTAAATCTTGTACTTTAGAACAATGTTTCTTAACCTACTCAGCGATCATAACTTCACAAAAATCCTTACCTAGCACGGCATCAGTCAATAAGGCTGCCATTGCATCAAGTTGCGAGAGTTGGCACATATGCGTAATTGTAACTGTAGTACATAGTGCGCAACTTGAATCTCCTCATTTCGTTTGTAACTCATTCATCATATCTAACCGAAACAGATGCTTTTTCAGTGAATAATCCTCTCTGTCTATTTACTTTAACATGCTACGTTATTTTAAAACCTCATCAGTAACCGACCCTTCCCCATACACCTGTCTAATGGTAGTTTTAAAATCTTCCCATGTCCCACAAGCTCTAAATTTTATGTTTTTGTCCAACTATATCTCCCTTTACGTAATTTATAAAAGACTGTGCTTCTTACAACTGTATATCCGGATCTGCAATTTTCTTCGTCGCTAAATGAGCCTCTCCTGACGCTATCCATAGACTGTTCCTTTATTTGAGCGACGATTAACCAGCTCTTGAAAAGGCACTGTAACTATCTGAGTATTGACAACAGGGAAACCATTCCTATCATCATCATCATCACCTCTCGTTGCCTTGATCCTAATACTTTCTTTCTTAACACGTGAAAATCTGGTACTACTGGCCTACTTCGCCAATCAAACCATCGGCATGAGTACGTAGATCAAATAAAAACAGAAAAAGGAAATACCAGAATCAGAAAAAACTCCAAATAAATAAAACTGAGGGGAAAACTTTAAGGAGACGGTGTTTACGCAATAGCTACTAAAACAAGTAGCAAAATTATAAAGCAAAATACATATTACGAAATATACCTATACGCTGACACGTGTACCTTTTGTGATGGTTAAGTAAAACCAGTAATTGTCAAACAGTGTGTGAGGAAACTCTTCCTGAGAGAACAGGCAATCCTCTGTACATTTCCTTAAGAAATACAAGGGAAACTTTCAAAGGTCTCCCCAACCCCACAACTTCATTATAATATTTTGGTGGCAAATGTGGAGTCCAGTGATTACACAGGGTGGAGATACGACAAATGAAGATCGCCTTTATATCCAAAATTGTATGCTTCGAGTACTTCCTGAGAACCATAGGAAGTTGCAAAGAAGGCTCACCACAGGTTGATGCTGTGTGACGCAGACAAGATTTCACTGGTGATGTGTCTTCTTTTGATCCCTCACCTTCACCGGCGCTGCAAGATTTTTGCTGAAGATGCTGCCTAGAGCCTTGTGTCCTTCAACGCATCACATGCCTCATATCACCTAAGAAGGAGACCACCACTACTCGAAAGGCTTTATCAGTATATGCTGCACGATGATATGTTCATGTTGTGTGAACAGTTTTATTCAGCTATTTATTATTTATTTGTTTCATAATTCGCTAGTTGTGGATCTTCTGCTTACCTGCCTATCAGGCCGCCCCCCCGCTCTGTCTCTCTCTCCTTGTTTGCTTTTAATACAGATTTGGTGGTTGAACTGAGGCCAGGCAGATCCATGGATTTCTAGTGGACATACTTAAGCATCTAAATATGTTGAACACCTAGATGCAAAAACATGATTAGGTGATCAGAGGAATCGTGAACCATGTCAGTAGTTACCAATGCAAACTTCTGCTTTTCAAGCAAAACTGAAAAAGGAAAATTTTTTGCAATCCCGTCAGTTTTTTTTTTTTTTTTTAGCTAGGACATCACGTGAATTCTGCAGATCCGCCAGGTATTGAGAAGACTTGAAAGAGACATTCTCAGGATCTTCCTGGGAGAGAACAGAGCTCGTCTTTGTTTGAATATCCTTTTTTTGTGAATGCAAGGGAGTTTGTTAATAAATAAATGTCACGATTCCCGAGAGAATGAACAAGGAAAAGCTGCCACACATAAAGCATGTTTTAAGCAGTTTTATTTGGAAGTATCATTTGTCTACGATGGCTTTCTAGACAGTAACGAAAATTAGAAATGGTCCTCAAAAATGTTTGAGTATGACACCCCTATATCATATGAAAAATTGTCCATTGCAGATTTGCACACCTGTTAACTACCTAAGAATTAAACTTTCTTTTCTCAGTGTCTTGAAGTGTCAGCTCATCACTGAAGCCATCCATGAGTCAAGTGCTAAGAATGATAGGTAGCTGATTAACAATAAAAGTGGTTTGATATATAACTAACGTATAACTAAGATTATTCAGCATAACAGGTGCAGCACAATATCAGCAATACAGTCACTTGCCAAGCTGACAGAATTTTATCAAATCACGCTCCGGAAGCAGAAGCATTAAGTGCGAAGTCATAATTCAGCGCTGTGTTATCATGAATTAAGGAAAACCTGTATCCCCTGTAATATCAGTGAAGTCAAATATCTGTACCTGACTGGTGAGCTCAACTGTGATGGCTCCTTCTGCGACGTCTTGGAGCCCCTCCACCAGATGGCTTTGTTTTCCCCAGCCGTCGGATGCCACCCAGTGAAAATAGGACGTCAAGTTCAGTCGTCTCGCAGCTGCCAACACTCCTCTGTAAATAATAACGGAGAGAAATCTCTTAGGGAACAGAGTGGAAATTAAAAACTAATAAAATGAAGAAGTGTAAAACACCTTATTTTGTTATTCAGTAAAGATGTTACAATTATTGATAGAAGCATATTAGGCATCATTTCTTCTAATTCCAATCTGTATTTTACAATCTTATGAGTAATTGTGAAAACTATTACCGTTGTAATAAAGAAAATGCATAAACTTTTTAGTTGGCTACTGCATAAAAACATGAACGTCTAGACCTAATAAATAGACTGCCCATTCTGTTGCCTTCAAATACCCAATAATAGCACAGACGCCTGCAACGAGCAGAGCAATCTAAGACATGAGACATACTTCCTCAGTTGTAGACAGTTGGCATATTCTTAATTTTCAAAAGTATTTTTTTCCTGTCATTAACTTATTCATTTGAGTAAATTGCTTATTCTCGTTAGTGAAAAATCCAGTTTAAACTTTCTTCTGTGAAATCTGAATTGCCATTATTATCCTTTATATAAAATTTGCCATTTTCACAGTTAATTTTTCTAACATAATATAGAATATATATATATATATATATATATATATATATATATATATATATATATATATATATATATATATATATATATATCAACACACAATTACGTGTGGAACAGAAATAAATTTCTGACTCACATCAGGATCGAACCCAGGTCTTTCCAATGAAAGACCAGAGTGCTGCCAACCAGGCCACACAAGTCATAAAAGAAGTTGGAAACTGAGCACAACTGAACCCAAGGAATTACCTGGGCAGGCTAACTCCTTACATACCAGCGTGTTTTCTCCAACTTCCCTACTCAGCAGTGACCCAATTGACAGCATTTCATTCGAGAAGTTTGGGAAAACACACTGATATGCAAGCAGTTAGCCTGCCCAGGTAATTCCTTGGGTACAGTTGCACTCAGGTTCCAACTTCTTTTATGACTTGTGTGGCCTGGTTGGCAGTGCTCTGGTCTTTCATTTGAAAGACCTGGGTCGATCCTGATGTGGGTCAGAAATCCATGTTGATATATATATATATATATATATATATATATATATATATATATATATATATATATATATATTATGATAGAAGAATTAACTGTGAAAATGCCAAATTTTATATAATGGATGATAATGGCAATTCAGATTTCACAGAACAAAGTTTAAACTGGATTTTTCATTAACGAGAATAAGCAATTTACTCAAATGAATAAGTTAATGACAGAAAAAAAACACTTTTGAAAATTAAGAATATGCCAACCTCTCTCTCTCTCTCTCTCTTTCTCCTCCCAACACCCATCTTCTCTCTCTCTCTCCTACTTCTCACCCCCCTTCCCTATTTGTGCTGAACTTGGACTTAAATGGCATTGGGAGTGTCACTATTCATCTCAGCGACCTCGAAAACTATTGATTAGACATTAATATCTGTCATTTTCGGTTATTTTGAATAAAAAGAAATGCAGGTATAGGCGGAATCCTTCCTTTAGAAGTCGCTTCCCTCCTTATTTTGTGAGTGTCATATTTTGTTTTGAATGGTCTGTTCAGTTAAAGGTTTCAAAAACAAATTGTTGTCCATGGAATCACAGAGAGAGAGAGAGAGAGAGAGAGAAGCTTAATAAAACAATTGCTGTCATTTCCATGGAATGAAGTCTAATTCTGTCTATTAAAAATTCTATAATTAAAAATTACTGCCTCTATTTCCTTACTTATATCTTCTGTACCTTAGCAGAATACTTTATTTTCTTTCTCTTTTAGCTTTATTAAGAGCATTAGTGAATGAATAGTAAATCCATACACATGCTAGCCAACTTCTTTAGTGCATAATCAGATTATTAATACCCTGTTCTTTAGATAAACGCTCACACAAATACATACATACATACACACACACACACACACACACACACACACACATATATATATATATATATATATATATATATATATATATATATACATGTGTTTGACTTTAAATCACGAAAAAGGTAAAAACGTGATGAATATATGAACAAAAGTTACAGCCAGGAAGATAATAAGACAAAATTACTTAGCATCTCATTGTTTCATTTTCCTTCGTGGCTGTTACTTTATTCATATATATATATATACACACACACACACACACACACACATATATATATATATATATATATATATATATTGTTATGAACCCCTCTCAGGTTCAACAGGTTCTTTAAACACAAAATGAAAATATAGATCGGGACTGAGAAATGTGGGCAGCAATCGAGGCAGACAATGGAGGAAGGAGCTAACCAATACAAGAGAGAGAACTTAAAATGACTTTATAATTCACAAATTCTACAAATTATTTGCATTTTGACAAAATGAGTCAGTACTTCAAATAAATTTTAAGTTCATCAAAGGAGTCATTATATAAGATACAAGAACATTTATACATATAAATAACATCTGGGTCAACCCATACAGCAAAAGCAATATGTCCAAAATAGTTACTACATGAAGAATAGTATTGCTGGGTCAACCTTAAACGCCATAAATCATTATAAATTTACAAGGACAGCATAACAGAGTTAGCACATTAAACACAAAATTAATAAACAACTGTGAGTCAGTAAATCAAAAGCAATTATAATCATTTATAAAGATCAGTCAGTAAATCAGAAGTAAATATAATCATAAGTCCCAAACAGCTGCATCGTCAAAAGGACCTGGTTGCATTAATCAACGCAAATATTTAAGACACCTTTCTAACACTTGATGCATTAAATATCTTAATACACATTATATTCCTGTTAAGCACTAACACATTGAAATATAAGGAACACCAAAACAAAAAGTATAAATTACACAATTATGACTTAACAGGCAAAAAGACACTTTCTATTACTGCAATATTTTTGTCACAATAAATACATTACACACCAACAACAACTACAAAAATAAATAACCATAACAGGGTTAATAACCTCAACAGACATGCCATGAAAACACATCACCATCAATTAATAGCAGAAATAGCACAAAATAAGGAACCACTGGTCATAATCAGGACAACAAAAGACGAAGCTGCAAACACAGTTGAAGCAGCAAACAGGTGAAGCTGCAAACACAGGCGAGCTGCCAAAACAGGCGAAGCTGCCGAAACAGGCGAAGCTGCAAACACAGTTGAAGCTGCAAACACAGGTGAAGCTGCAAACACAGGTGAAGCTGCAAACACAGGCAAGCTGCCAAAACAGGCGAAGCTGCCAAAACAGGCGAAGCTGCAAACACAGGTGAAGCTGCAAACACAGATGAAGCTGCAAACACAGGCGAGCTGCCAAAACAGGAGAAGCTGCAAACACAGTTGAAGCTGAAAACACAGTAGGCTGGTAGGAGAAGGGTGAAAGCGGGAAAAAATTCCCACATAAGCTTTTTTTGGTGTCATTTGACGTTGAAATGTGTCCTGAATCGCATATTCAAAATCCCATTATTTCACCTGGGGAAAATTTTGTACAGTGCCATAAAATTTTTCACCCTTTCTGCTCCTACATTTAAGGGGTTGAGACAGGGATAAGCAATTTATTTTAAAAATTTATGAACTGAAGTTCATGAAATTTGGTGGAACATTAAGATATGCACCAAGGAGGATGTGGTGTATGTTAGAAGATTGTTGGTAGAGTACATACCTCTGCCAAGTTAGGTCCATCTCAAAGTTTTGAACCAATATTATAACATTTAGTGGACTGAGAGGAAAGGTTCCATTGATAATGTGTTTTAATTAAGGAGGTGGTATGTGGAGTGCTTACTTCCTCCAGTGTACTACTAACGGGGTTGTCCTTCCTCCTCTGTTATGGCTTAGGACGGACAGTGAATATTCACTGGCAGAGTTACCACCCCTACACCCAACCAACCACCTAAATCATATCATAGTCTTTGTTATTTAGTGCTATCAAATATTCAGGACACCATCATGATATTCATCATCTAAACTCACAGATAATCTGAGGTACAGTCACTCAAAAATGTTTTGCAACATGTTCCAGAAGTTTTCGTTCACCTAACAGTAATTTGTTCTTTTGATATTTACAAGGAAATGTAATTTTCTTATTCGATTTTGGTTATTAATCATACGGTTAACAATATAAAAAAGAATGGTGAGTGAAAAATTCATATTACGAAAAAATGACGAAACATTTTGAAAAATTTCACTTCAGATGATTGGGCAAAAGAGTCAAAGAAGAAACTATATCTCAAATCCAAATAAAAGCTTATAGACTAATAAATAATATTGAATAACCATCAATGAAATTATTTATAAATAAAGAAAGAAAGAATTCAACCATTATCGTTGTCAAAAGCAGAAAAGAAAAAATCTCATAACGTCGTATGTTATCGTGTGACTCCACATTCAGGCAGGAAAAGTTTAAACTGTCTCGTCACTTGCACCGATAAGATGAGCAATAGACTAAGCCGCACCACAATCAGTAGCTTGCATAAGACTAATGTTTCTATTGTAGATATTGCTCGGCAGCTTAGCGTAAATAAAACAACCATGTATAGAGGGATACAACAACAGAGAGAACGAGGAAACATGATAAATTCATTGTAAAAACTGGAGGACAACCCCATTGTTGCACTACTGTTAAAGATCATCATCTGATCACTTAAGGAGCTCCGCCTAACTCCTCCCTGACAACCGAGTTTGCTATAAAGAGAGAACATTACGCTCTCCCTTCAACTGGCTGCTCAAACTATCCGTAAGAGGCTACATGAGACCAAGATATTATTTCATCATACTCCTGTCAAGAAACACTTCATATCAGCGAAACACAAAGAATAGAGTCTAGGGTTTGCATTATAATATATCCAGTGGCCGATGATTTCTGTACGAGTCGTCTTTTGAGATGAGGAAGAGACATTTTCCACTGATGAGCATGGTAGTCTTCTTCACTGCTGGCATTTAGCATTAACTAAATTAATGTTGAACTTCTAGTCAATTTTAATTCTTTAGAAACTTAGATAATAAGAAATACAAACATAGGCGTTATATATTCAGTTAACTTCATAAGGGGCATCAAAATGATAGGCCTAAGTAGCAATGAAAGAAATGAGAAATTACACATGATAATGGCATTATATATATATATATATATATATATATATATATATATATATATATATATACATATATATATATATATATATATATATATATATATATATATATATATATATATATATATATATATATATATATATATATATAATATATAAATATATATATATATATATATATACATATATATATATATATATATATATATATATATATATATATATATATATATATACATATATATATATATATATATATATATATATATATATATGTATGTATGTATGTATGTATGTATGTATGTATGTATGTATGTATGTATGTATGTATGTATGTATGTATGTGTGCGATTATATTCTATGTATTACAAAAATAAACGTGAAATCTGTTAGTCTAGTTCAGTATATTTTATATTAAGTTTCACTAGTTCACAATATACATAGGATTAGTCATTCAAAAATTTAATTAATAATAATGTGAAGCAAATCTTTACAAAAGTCGTATTTGTTGATGTTAATAAGACTAATAGTTCAACTTGTAACAGTCATAGGCCTATGTCTACAAAGTTCACACATATGAAGGAGATAAAACAACGATAGTGATGGCAGTTGGAGATGAAAATATTAAAGCATAAGAACAGCGATGACCTCTGAAGTATTATAGTAACATCCTTTAATTAAGTAAAATATGACAACAGTAAGCAGTATCAGAAAAAGCCCTGTTTAAGGGAAACTGCAGGTAATTTCTCGGACCCACCACTAGTGTTCAGTTGTTTCACGCGCTTACAACTGAGTTGCCAAATAGCGCCAGATGTCGCTATTATAAGCTGTTGTCCGAAAACTTTTGAAGTATGTTGCAAAACTTTTTTGAGTGATTGTACCTTGGTTGGAGCAACATTCTGATCAGTCATAATAGGACAAAGTGTGTTATTTTCTATTATCCAACCCCATTTTGTAGCTTCAAGACTATCATTAATTAGATTAGTCCAATTTACAACTTGGAGATGGACACGTAAGCTATGGAAGTGTGCTGCACGTTGAGGTTGTGTCACATCCACTCCATGCATGTATGAAGAGAATGTGCCTCTGGATAACGGCTGGTATAGATGAGTTGGCTTCTCACATGCTAAAGATTTGTCCAGGTCATTGCCATTTTCCTTCACTTCTGATGTAGATGTCAGCTAGGCCATCATACCAATGGTAGAGCAACATAATGAACACATCCTTATCTTCCGTTACAACTGTTATAGTCTGTTCATTGTGAGAAAAACCCAGAGCACAGGATACAATGAGAGTGTCTGCACCAGCACTGCTTATCTTGACACAATGGCCGAGAGCTTCTAGGTACTTTGCTAAAAGTCTAATAACTTATGCCTTGTTCTGATGATTGGTAAAAAATGCTCCTTGATCTTTATGTGTTTGTGAGTTCTCAGAGACCACAATAGATGCCGAGAGCTTTTCCCTCTGACGATGTCTATGCTCATGATCTTTGATTGATTGCTCTTCATAACCATCAAATACAATGCAGTAAATGCAGTAAATTCCACACTTAGTCATCAGGAAGGAATTGTACTGGTTCATGACTCGTGAATTCAATGAATTTCTTTTCCATCTGATGCCATACAGTAGCCCGCCACCATCAATTATGGTTACACTTTGTGGTTGTAACTGGGTAGGAGATTCCAGTATGATGATATTCAGATCTTTCTTTATTGCTCTGCTCAATTAAGACTTGTCTGTTTTCCTCATGAAGGAATCCTTGAAGTAGGTTCTGATGTCTTCATTTTACCGTTGTGACAAAGGTGTACATCGGAGGAAAAGTACTGAAGGATCATTCTAAACACTGGTTTTGCCCACCTTTACTCCTGGCTTCAAGACATCTAGTTTTTGAATCATTTGCCTCTTTTTAATTTTAACACCTCTATAGGACTGACAATCTAAGCCTCTGTGTATCTTAAATCCAACAACCTCAGTTTCTTCACAACTGATACCATCACCTTCACTAGCTGCCAGACCACTGGATAGGGATTGGATTTGGGATAATGTTTTATCAAATGGGTCATGGGAATGGAACCATTCCAGGATTTGGTTCATGTCTCTCATATCTTTTTCCTGTCTTATTGCTCCAAACTCCACAAGTTGAGGACTGGTATTATACTGCTTTCCAGTCAGCAATGTCATGGCATCATGAATTGCAGCACAAGCATGCATGCTATACACCCACTGCTGCCATATGCTTTCTGTCATACCTCTTCCCCATGTTAAGCCCCCTTGACTTTTCAAAGACCTCTTCAGGAATTGTTCAATCACCAAATCTATCCACAATCCTGCCCAGAGTCGCACACTCCTGCAAACAGTGTGATACCCTTCCTCATTGAACAGTGAGTATAGCCAGGGATGCTAGTAGGTAGCTCGTTCATTTCTTGAACATAAAGATGGACACTCTTAGCATACTGAATGTGTCCTGTTGCAGTAAAAAGGTTCAGTAATTTGGTCACAGCATTCAAATGACCACCCCACCATCCAAGTCTCTCATAATAAATGAAATCCTTGATAATGTTAATGTACTCCAAGCATCTCAGCCAGAGTTTTGCAGTCCGTGATGCCTTACTTAATTCATTCGTAGGACTCTCCATGGCTTTGAATAAACTGCCAAACTCTAGAGATTCATCCAATGAATCTTGTGAAATTTTCTGGGCCAAAACATCACTGAACATGTTTTCAAGAGTTTTTATCTGATTATGGTCCAGCAAAGTAGATTCTTCATCTACCTCCATGGTCTCACTGTTATTCCTGAGATGCGTCTCAGATTCTTCATTCATCTCTGTGTTTGTGTTCCTTTCTACAGCTTGAGGAAGTAATGTTGCAAGTACTTTTGTTGTCAATGCTAATTCAATTAGAAAGAGTCCACGTAGGGCTCTTGCAATTGCCTTGCCACTCATCATGTACGATCCTGTGTTTTGTCCATGGGTTTGATCCAAAGCTTCTTCAATTCCTGATCCTTTCATCATGTGGAATACACTTCCACAAGCACTCATCAGAAGATGAAATTCCCCTAATCGCAGAACAGTTTTAGCCATGTATTTTGCTGTGACTAATTCCATTGCTTTTAACCACAGCAGTTGATCAAAAGTCACACAAGCTGATGATAAGTTTGGTTGTCTTTCCTGACCTTCAATGTCGAGAAGGGCCATCACTCGAGAAGGGTCATCACTAGGACTGAGATCTCTGATAGGCAGGATAAGCACGTCTGATTTCCTCACTAGCTGTCCACCTTGTGATTTGAAGATACGGTGCATGAACCCAGACCAGTTAGGTGTCGGCAGCTCTGTCTTACTAAATAGCCATGTAGAGTGCCAGAGGAAGTTTGAATAGAAGAAAGATGGTAATATGTGTCTGTGAAACTGTAATGTCAGTATTGGGTCAAATATGAGTCCATTCTGAGCAGGTGACTGGGTACCAATGAATGGCTTAATTGATATCCCTTTTCTGATGACAAGGTTTTCAGCTGTGACCCTTGCTTTTCACTTGATGCATCTTGTTGCATTTGCAGCCTGGCATTCAGAGTAAATGGAGATTATTCCTATGCCATGAAATGTTTCACCAGTAACCATACATATGTACTGGTCTACATTATCACTAGCCCCTTGTGTGAAAGTCTGGTCCAGAGGAGGCATTAATGTGTTATAATCCTCATCTTGCACCACAGACTGCTTAAACAAGATAACATTACCATAAGAAATTGAAAAGCCAAACCGATACAGTTCATCAATGAGCCATTTTGATCCAGACACATGATCCATCTCAACACTTACGCCAAACACGGTGAGTGCCAAATTGGTCTTTGGTCTCATGGCCTGTAGAACGGTTTAGCCAATGCTCACTTGTCTAATATGACTTTATGGCATCAAACTCGCCGGCAGTGTTCTTAAGCTTGGTGGAATGTATTCTTTCACCTTTTCCATGTCTTGAATATCACAGTCTGATGGGTACTCCCCATCTGGGAAGGTAGCTGCACGTATTTCCTCTCTTATTAGTTTTGCAGCTGCAGGAATGATTCTGTAGGCATCTTCTGCACTGTCTGTCTTCCTGTCATAATACCATTTTTCACTTAATATGAAGCTTGCTATGTTGCAAAAGCAAACTGCATTCTTCCTTCCTCGTATTTCTGCAAAGAAAACATGATCAAGTAGTCTTGGAGTCTTTTTTTTAGTCGTTTTGGACAGTACACTTCACAACCACCTGCTAATTCGCACATTTGCTCATGGAGTCCATCAAGAGTGTAAAGTTCTATATCACATTCACTTTCAAGCCAGGTGTATAGTCTACTAAACGCCCCCAACATTAAATCATCATTTGGTCAGCTTACTGGTTTCCCAGACGAGATGTTAAACATGAAGAAATAATAACAATTGCGGTGGTACCTAGCTTCTGCAGCCACAAAGTCAATACAGCAATGAATTCTAGCATGAACCTCGCTTCCCCAGGTGTAATTTCTCTTGGCACATTGCTTGGCAATTTTGTCAACAGAAGGTAGTATTTCTGCTCGACAAACATGGTTTCTATCTTGGTGTTTCTCATCATGGCATGCTGCAAGTTCACATAGAAAACACTTTTTCTTCCATTCAAATTGACCTTTAACTTTTGATATTGAACGAAGTCGTTTTTGTCATGGAACATCCTCTTCTACTCTTGCCATACCTATCCTGCCAGTATCTGTGTACTTTTTCCTGCAACTCGGATCAGATCCGGCAGCATCAGAAAGATAATTTTTGAGACTCATTGTCACGGATTTCAATGAATTGAATGAGGTTATTAATGCCCTTTTTTTCTACAGTCACTGATTCCGCAGCAGTGAAAGGCTGAGGCATATTACACAGTCCTCTTTTCTGATAACTCCCAGCTTCCTGCAAATATTCTGTGTGTTCGTCAGTCATATTTTCATTTTTCAGTTTACTCCAGCAGGAAAAAAGAAGCAATAATTGACAATGTAGTTGATGAAATTTTTCAAAGGGCAGTGCTGCTAATCCACCAGATTTCAGTAGCATCATACCATAACATTATGAACAACTTACTTAAGATTAGGCAAGATCTTGTTGAGGCATGCACTCCTCAAATCACCTCCTCACATAAATCTCATCGCCTTTGGCACACTTGCTCATCAGTCAACCAATTTCGCAAATATCCACTCATTAACTTCAATGTTATTAAAGAAACAAATATATAAGGAAAACAAAGAAAACAAACAAACACATATACGATATGGAACTTTATTGGTTGAGTTAATATTGTGATCTTAAAAGTTATTGTGTAATTTATCCAAAAAATATGTCAAACAATTCAATTGTCCATATTCACGGTCAGCAACCATTTGACCAAAAATGATTTTGTGAACACTGTTGTCAAAATTTTCCCAAAAAGTGGATGACAGGGGATTTTTGATATGTGATAGTAGACATGTTTCTGCATCATTTGACACCAAAAAAGCTTATGTAGGAGTTTTTTTCCCCACTTACGTTATAAATTGGGGTTCTCCTACCAGCCTATAGGTGAAGCTGCAAACACAGGCGAGCTGCCGAAACAGACAAAGCGATCCTCAACATCCTGCAGATGAAGCTATTTGGTATTCAGATCTGACACTGACTCACTAAGAACTAGTCAAAAAGTCTCCCATGTGGCTTACATACAGACTCAATGCTGCTCCGATACTGACTGAAGCAGTCAGATGCAGACCTTCGGTCTTCACCTCACCTCAACAACTTAGACAACACAACAGGTGAAACGAACCTTATTGGGGAACAGTCGGAAGACTATTGTCCCAGCAAAACAACCACAAAACGAGGTGCTGCAAAAAACCTCACACCTCCTTGCCTCAAAAAAATTTTTTTATTTTTTTACACACAGCACTCCCACTCTCTCCTCCGATGTCGCCGCAACCCTGCCAGACAGAAGAGAACCGAGCCTGTCACGGTCGCAAAATATTATGGACCCCTCTTGGGTTCAACAGGTTCTCTAAACACTAAAAGAAAATATAGATCGGGACTGAGAAAAGCTGGCAGCAATTGAGGAAAGGAGGAAGGAGCTAAGTAACACCAACAGAGAACTTGAGATTAATTTATTATTTACAAACTGTACAAATTAATTACATTTTGACAAAATTAGTCACTACTTTAAATAAAAATTTAAATTCATCAAAGGAGTCATTATATAAGATACAAGATCATTTATACATATAAATAACATCTGGGTCAACCCATACAGCAAAAGCAATATGTCCAAAATAGTTACTACATGAAGAATAGTATTGCTGGGTCAACCTTAAGCACCATAAATCATTATACATCAACAAAGACAGCATAACCGAATTAGTACATTAAACACAAAATCAATAAACAACCGTGAGTCTGTAAATCAGTAGCAATTATAATCATATATAAAGATGAGTCAGTAAATCAGAGACTATAATCATAAGTTCCAAATGGCTGCAATGTCAAAAGGACCTGGTTGCATTAAGCAACTCAAATATTCAAGACACCTTTCTAACACCTGACACATTAAATATCTTAAATGCACATTATATTCCTGATATGCACTAGCACATTGCAATGTTAAGGAACACCAAAAGAAAAAGTATAAATTACACAATTATGACTTAACAGGCAACAAGACAATTTCTAGTACTGAAATATTTTTGCCACAATAAATACATCACACGCCAACAATAACAACAAAAATAAATAACCATAATAGGGTTAATAACCTGAACAGACATGTCATGAAAACACATCACCATCAATCAAACAGTGACAATTGCAGAGTTAACACAATATGATGAACCACTATTCATAATCAGGACAACAACAGACGAAGCTGTAAACAGTTGAAGCTGCAAACACAGGTGAAGCTGCAAACACAAACGAGCTGCTGAAACAAACAAAGTGGTCCTCAACATCCTGCAGACGAAGCTATCAGGAATTCATACCAGACACTGACTCGCAACGAACTCGTCATAAAGTCCCCATGTGGCTTACATACAGACTCGGTGCTACTACAATGCTGACTGAACCAGTCAGACACAGGCCGTCGGTTTTCACCATACCTCAACAACTAAGACAACACAACATGTGAAATGAACCTTACTGGGGAACAATTGGAAGATGATTGTTACAGCAAAACAATCATAAAACGAGGTGCTGCAAAAAATCTCACACCTCCTCACCTCAAATAATTTTTCTTTTTTTTTGACACACAGCACTCCCACTCTCTACTCCGATGCTGCTGCAACCCTGCCAGACAAAAGAGAACCGAACCTGTCACGGTCGCCAAATGTTATGGACCCTTCTTGGGTTCAACAGGTTCTTTAAACACTAAAAGAATCTATAGATTGGGACTGAGAAAAGCTGGCGGCAATTGAGGAAAGGAGGAAGGAGCTAAGCAATACCAACAGAGAACTTAAGATTAATTTACTATCTCAAATTGTACAAATTATTCACATTTTGACAAAATGAGTCAGTACTTTAGATAAAATTTAAGTTCATCAAAGGAGTCATTACATAAGGTATAAGATCATTTATATGCATAAATAATATCTGGGTCAACAGATAAAGCAAAAGGAACATGTCCAAAATAGTTACTACATAAAGAAGAGTATTACTGAGTCAACCTTCAACAACAAAAATCATTATACATTTACAAAGACAGCATAACCGAATTAGCACATTAAACACAAAATCAATAAACAACCGTGAGTCAGAAAACCAAAAGTAATGATTATCATAATATAAACATGAGTCAGTAAATCAGAAGCAATTATAATCATACGTCCCAAATAGCTGCATCATCAAAAGGAACTGGTCACATTAAGCAACTCAAATATTTAAGACACCTTTCTAACACTTGATGCATTAAATATCTTAATACACATTATATTCCTGTTAAGCACTAACACACTGAAATGTAAGGAACACCAAAACAGAAAGTATGAATTACAGAATTATGACTTAACAGACAAAAAGACACTCAGTTATTGCAATATTTTTGTCACAATAAATACATTATACCCCAACAACAACAACAAAAATAAATAACCATAACAAGGTTAATAACCTCAACAGACATGCCATGAAAACAATTCACCATCAATCAAACAGTGGCAATTGCAAGATGACATAAAATGATGAACCACTAAACTCGGTTTTTTTACCAAGGCGCATTCGCACTCACTCGCAGGGGTGCCCTTTTAGCTCGGAAAAGTTTCCTGCTAGCTGATTGGTTGCAAATATTTTGTCCGAATAGCATCATTGTCTTCAAATAATTACCAAGTAATGTGAATTGAAACTTATTTACTAACCTAAATTTCTCACTCAGATATATGTTTTGTCAATAAATAATGTTAACGAATAAAGAGATTATAAAGTATTGTGATGGTTAGTCTAAATTTAATAACAACACCCGCCGAAGTCAACTCTATGGACCAACATCCTCCTCAGTTAAAAAAAAAGTTACAAGTCACAATGCTTTGCAACCCATTAAAAAACAAAACAAAGAGAGGGAAAACAAGAAAAAAAAGATCAGAACCACAGTACATCACAGGAATTAACCCATAAGATTCCCATTGACCTGTCTTTTTAATTTTAGATACATGTGTCAACCGAGACACACCCGTATTTTCATCTAGAACCACATATCTATTCCCCTTCTTTACTTCTACAACCCGAAAAGGCCCTTCAAATTTAGGACCTAGCTTATAGTTCAATTGATTCCTGACATTTATTTTCACAAAAACCGTATTTCCCACAGCAACTTTAACACTATCTGGCTTCCCATTGCTCCCATCAAACATATCCCGAGTTTTTACTTTTAGATTCTTAGCAAGAAGCGCGTATCTCTCTTTAGCAGTAAAGACTAGACCTTTCACCGTATCATCCCCGATGGAATAGGTAATAAATCAAACACGTCCTGCACTGGGTAGCCAAGCAGTGCTTCAGTGGGAGACATTCCCGTGGTATCACTAACCATAAAATTGATGCTGTGCTGCACCTGTGGAATATATCGATGCCAATTTACATCATTGTCCCCTACAGTAATTCTGAGAGCCTCAATTACCTTCCTGTTTACTCGTTCACATAACCCATTAGCTTCTGGTCCATGGGGAATAATAGTGACTTTCCAAATGCCCATTACATCCGCAAGACACTCCAATGTCTTGTTCAAAAATTCTCTCCCATTATCTGTAATCAGCACCTCAGGAACTCCATAACGACAAATAAATCCGTTAAAGAATGCGACTGCCACTTCCTACGCTGTTTTATGCTTCAAAGGAAAAATCTCTATGAACCTAGTTAATTCTTCAGCAACCACCAACAGGTGCCTATGGTCATAACTAGATTCACAGAAATTGGATAACTGGTCCATATGGACCCTAGCAAAAGGTCTGCTGGGCATAGGAAATGAACCCAATTTACAAGAAACGACCCTTGATGGCTTACACGCATTATAAACTGAAAAAAACTGAACAACCTCTCACAAAGTTTTCCACTGACGTGAGCATATTTTTCCAAAAGAATTGTCCCCATATATTCTGGTATGTCTTCTCAATACCCAAATACGGACTGCCAGACCTACATTGAGCAATATCCAAAATCATAGGCACTAAACTCCTAGGAACAACTGTTTGTGTTGTATCACCATTATCCTCACTATTTCTCAGTCTGTATCTAATCTTCCTAACTAACCAATTACCCTCTAATTCGAGCCCTGCAAAAGGTAACTAATAACCTTTCCTAACTAATTCCCCTCTAAGAAACGCTTTTGCGTCTGCCAAAACCTCATCCTCATCCTGTTTAGCTGCTACTAAACTACTACTAAACTAATATCCCAGTCTGTGCAATCTCCAGATACATAATAAACATGAGTACCATCTGCATCAGAAAAACTTCTACTATGGGCATCTGCTGCAACATTATGTCTACCCTCTATATACCTAATCTTGGCATTAAAATCACTAGTTGTCAAACACCACCTAGCTCTTTTAGGGGAAAGATCCGGCTTATTTATAAGATCCAACAATGGCTTATGATCTGTAAGAACCTCTACTTGACTGCCCATCAATAACATCTCAAAATGAACCAAACTAGACACTACGGCAGAGGCGTTTGTCCACTACCGACCATAGCCTTTCACAACTACAACGTGTCTTAAACTTCCTATGGTAAAATGCAATCGGATGGAGTCTTCCATCGAACTTCTGCATAAGGCAGGCCCCTATACTGTCGTAACTGGCATCTGTCACCAGCGTGAAAGGATGTTCCAAATTAGGAAATTTCAACACTGGGGGATTCACTAAGGCATCCTTAATATTCTGAAAAGCTGACTGCTGCCCATCACCCCATACAAACTGCACATCATCCCTCAGGACATCTATTAAAGGAGGTGCTAGAGTAGAAAAACCTTTGACAAACATACGAAAAAATCCAGCCATGCCTAAGAAACACCGAATCTGTTTCTTATTCTTGGGAGTAGCAAAAACTACAACAACTACCCTAATTTTATCCTCATTCACTTTAACACCCTCCTTAGAAATGACATGACCCAAATATACTATCTGCTTCTTCAGAAAATTAAACTTAGCTAATTTTTTCTTCAAACCTCCTAACCTAAGAAACCTCCTAAAACCTCCCTAAGAACTTTAAATGTTTCTGTACTGAATCAATGGCAACTAATATACTGTCCATATAGATAATTATGGACTTCTCTAACAAGCCATGCAAAACTGTATTCATTAGCCTAGTAAATGTCATCAGACTGCCTGTTAGACCAAACGGCATCCGCATGGACTCATAATGCCCCTTCAGCAAAGAGAAAGCTGTGTACTTCCGACTCTCCTTGCTAAGCGGTACTTGCAAGTACCCTTGCATCAGATCGGTTGAAAAATAAATATACTTGCCCTCAATCTCAATAAACAAATCTGGCAAACACTCCATAGGGCATCGATCAGGAATGGTTGCCTCGTTCAACTTCCTAAAGTCCACACAGACTTGGATTGAATCATCTTTCTTAGGCACTGCTAACAACGGGAAGTTAAAAGGCGAGGAACTGGGCCTAACAATGCCTTCCTCCTCCTCTACCTGTTCTCTAATCTTAAAAGGAATCCTGTATGAAGCTACAATAATAGCCTTAGTATTATCCTCTAAATGAACCTTGTGTTCTGACACATTTGTTAACCCTAACTTATCCCCTTTAAGTGCGACTATGTCCGCAAACTCAGCCAGAACATCTTCCATGCCCTCAACATATTCTTTACAATCAGCATTGACTAAATGATCCTTAAAACCCTGCCTCCTGGTCTGCAAATCTGCTTCTGAAAAACTACAAAAATCCCCGACAATAGCAACTGAATTATCTTCATCGACTCAGTCAACAAAGTCGATTGCATCAGTACCTTTCTGATAATTCTGAATTGAATCATTACAGTTTAGCAATTCCACCCAAGTATCCCCTCAACTCGATACATTGTTTATCAAACCCATACACACTACCC
Organism: Macrobrachium rosenbergii; assembly: GCF_040412425.1. NCBI lineage: Eukaryota > Metazoa > Arthropoda > Malacostraca > Decapoda > Palaemonidae > Macrobrachium > Macrobrachium rosenbergii. Next base: position 514,762 of record NC_089751.1, read on the forward strand.
CCTTCAGCTTTTTGCTACACTTATCCACACACACCTGTCTGGACTTATGCATTCCTTTCCTTTGAACTTTCACCATAGCCACTATACCAGGACCAAGAATCACATCATCCGACAAAACCCCCTTATAACACTTCCTACCCACTGAAACATGTTCAGAATCCAACCACAAATTCTCATGAAAGCCAGATCCATTACCATCATCCACTTCGCTCACATCCATCCCCTCGTAAGGCACAAAAACACCAGGTACTCCCACAGTTATACCATATACCCCTGTATGAACCGAGACTTTACATTTCCGACACACTTCATGATCCAGTAACAAAGTATTCCCCAAAACAGCCCCTCATATAACCAGAAATGGTTCTGTAAAAGTTCTACTCCTTAGATATAAATCAAATCTATGTATCCCACAACCTGTAACCTATTTGCTTGAACATCACATACTCTCTCTTTAGCAGGTCTCAAAGAACGATCGGAAAACATTGATCAGAACAACTCATAACTCATCAAATTAATAGAGGCACCTGTATCTATTAAAATACTCACATTAACCCCATACACAGACCCTTTTACCACTGGCTTCGCCTCTGAGGGTTCCCCATCCAGTTTTCCTTTACAACTGATAGGTCTCTCAACCATGCTCGCCGATCACTAGATCCCCTTGAAAAACCCCCTTGAGGAACTTTTCTTACCTAAGCTACCAAAATTTTGAAATGTAGACCTAGCATTATTCTGTCTATGAGACGGACAAGACTGCCAAGGGTGACCATAACTCTTACAACCGCCACAACATTTAACACGACAAAACTTCTTAATGTGTCCTTGCATATTATAATTAAAACAACGAGCCCATGGAGCCCGAGAACTCAACCCAACCATCGACCTCTGGCTCATCGAAATTTCAACAAAACCCTTCAAACTGCAGACTGAATCTACGCACCCTACACAACCATAGGCTGGACTAAGAAATCTCTGATCGTTATCCATTCTAGCCATTTCCGCAGCTTTCCTCTTCATAAATAAATCTGTTAACTCACTCTTGGCTGACCATAAATACAAAATTTCCTAAGTCCTGTGGAAGGAAACCCCTTAAAGAAAAAACACAAGAAAAAAAAATTCTCCACAAAAATTCCCACACAGGAAGAATCCCACAATGTTAATTCCCTTTACTCCAACAAGTAATATCCCAAATTCAAAAGTAAGTACTATTTAGACCCACAAGTAAATCAAGACCATATGGGAGAAAAAAAAAAAACACAGATGGGCCGAGTGTGCAGCTGACTGCAAAGTAGGTCAAGATGAACATCAAGTCTTCAAGGGCAAACGAAAAACACGCAGTCCACCCTCAAGTAAAGAGAATGGAAGTCTACCCTCACGTCAAGAAAACAGGACTCGAGCAAATGTAAGAGAGAGAAAGAGAGAGAGGAGACAAAAGAGAAAAGAAGCGAAACTGTTCCCCACCATTTAGTGCAATATCTCCCCCCATCTCCCCAACACATCTATGATCTGCAGAAGCACACTGAAAAAAAATGCCAAGCGCTAAACCTCTGAGATGAGCCTGTCTCTCGACCACAGTCATCAAGGCAAAAATTGCCGAGTAAGCTCACAGCAACAGCTTCCCCCTTTGCATACACGCATGTAAGTGCCCAAAATAAAACACGTACGTATGTAACTATACCA
>NC_089751.1:521444-541444 GCF_040412425.1 Macrobrachium rosenbergii
GCAAATCCCTTCTCCTTTGTCGACTTCTCTCACTAATCTATCTTTACAACAAAGGCCAACTGAAATTAAACACTGACATACAAAACTAGACTTTATTGACAAATTTAACGAAAGTAACCCTGCAAAAGCTACTGTCATGAAATGGAGTGATTCACACCCCCTATCAATGGAAAACATAACTAGAGGAAATACTGTTTCACAAACAAGCCTATGACTACTTCTATACCAAGCAATACTAGTGAATAACACCCTGGTCATCAAACAAAGTAACAAGGTCATAATTTTTTTTAGACCACAATATATGTCATATAGTATGCAAGAGTAAAAACACCACTTCCAAAATATTCGTCCTCTCAGGACAAAACTCGAATCCCTGTTGAAAGAAACATATCATTATATTAAAACTTGAAATGGTGTTGACAGTCATACATGTTCAAAACAGAAAAATGTCTAATGGAGCATTAAATAGGAAAATTCATTATGTAGCCATTGTTCAGTTTCTCTACTTCCCAACCGGGGATTTTCCCTTTTAAGTCTGGAAAAGATCTAAATGTCACTGGGCGATCTTACTTACTTTCTCTATGGCCATGAATAATGTATCTTCATAGTGGCAGTTTCTTTAAACACTACACCAGGCTAAAAGCACATATCAGCCACTCCAGATCGAGGCAGTCTCCCTGTGAAAGTCTCTGTTCCTCTCATAAATATCCCATGGGAGATCGCGCACACACACGCACATATCCCACCGGAACTTGGGCACTTCAGGAGGATCGGTTCAATGTTCGAAAGATCATGATCAAATAGCTCTCTGTATCCAAATGAGCAAATTTCCAAAGTCAGCATAATTGCACCTGTGCCACTGTCAGGCTAGCACATAGTTCTTCTAAAGTCACCCAAGATGTAATATATTATATATATATATATATATATATATATATATATATATATATATATATATATATATATATATATATATATATATATATATATATATATATATATATATATATATATATATATATATATATATATATATATATATATACATATATATATATATATATATAATTGTTATATATTTATATTATATATATATATATATATATATAAACTATATATTAAGTCTTGACAACAGTGAGATATGTGATGACCTGTCCATGGCTCACGGCAGGTGGACTTGTGCTGACATTGGAACTTGCTTACTCGGATACAAGAGAACTATTGGTCCGAGCACATGGAAACAGCATGTTAAGATGTCGTCCGATGCACCGGAAGTGCCCAGTTCTGATGGGGTATGTGCGTGTGTATGTGTGTGTGCGATTGCCTACGGAATATTATCCAAGGGATAGACTCTTGCAAGTGCACTGCACTAAGAGAACTGGGTCTATTTGGTTGGTGGTAGTGTGATCAGATCGCCACTATGAAGATACGTTATTTACGGCCATAGAAGTAGGTAAAACCCACAGTGACACATATCTTTTCCAGACTTTAGAAGGAAAACCCCCGGTGAAAAGCAGTTAAAATGAACGATGTCTACATAAAGAGTTCTTCCATTTTATGTTCCATTAGACATTTTTCTGTTTGAACATGTATGTATGTACATTCATTGCAGGTTTTAATATAATGATATATTTCTTTCTACAGGAATTCGAACATCGTCTTGGGAGGGACGAGTATTTGGAAGTGGTGTATTTTACTCTTTTAGTATGATATGACGTTTATTGTGTTCTTTATGGCCTTATTACTTTGTTTGATGACCAGGGTGTTAATCACTAGTATTGCTTGGCATAGAATCCTTATTCTACTTGCTTGTGAAACAGTATCTCCTCTAGTTATGTGTGAATCACTGCATTTCACGACCATAGCCTTTGCTAAATCATTTTCATTAAATTTATCAATAAAGTCTAGTTTTGTATATCAGTGTCAGTGGGCCTTTGTGTAAAGATAGGTTTAGTGAGAGTCCTATGATGAAGGAGAAGGGATTGGCTTAACTAAGGAAAGAGCTACGGCTACCAGAGACATCTCAAGAAAAGTGAGGTGTTTGATTCTGTTCTTAAAACAGATACACAACAATAAAAAGATGGCCCTCGAACCCAGGCCGTTAACAGTGGTTGGCAGTGGTGTTCGACATAGATAGATAAGTAGATAGTTAGGGATATGCTTCCAAAGAGACATAATTTAGTAATTCTATTATTGGCATCTCAGAATAGGATTTTGTTGCGTTCAGCGATTCAGCGGAGGCAGCGGTTGTTGTTAGGTGCGCTTGAGTCAGTCTTTGTCTCAGGCGCGAACTCTGTATGCATTTAAGAATGCGTCTCGAGGCGCAAAGTGGTTATTATGGGTATTAATAGGGCATTAGTTCATATTGGGGAGTGTTTAGGGGTATATTAATGTGTATGATGTGAAGTAGTTGCAGTATTTTGACAGCTTGTGTGTGTTAAAACATGCAAAAATATGCGCGAGAGTGTGTTATTCTTTTTCTCCCTTTCTCTCTCTCTCTTTCTTTGGTGAGGGAATTCACACGCTGTTAAGCAGAAACGGACGTACTGTAAGTTTTATCATCTTTTTATTGTTATTTTAATGTCAAATTGGACTTTTCATTACACCTGCAACTGATTTATTTTTGGGGCGGTGGCTGTAGTGGCGTCATAGCCTGAGTGATGTGTCTGTGACGTCATTAGCTTGCTTGCTTCACTGTGCTCTGAGCAGTGCAATAGCATTTTGAGCATGTTTCATATATATATATATATATATAGCAATCGGCAGTTCACATTGGCATTTAGGGTTTAATAAGGGGAAGAGTTTTTATTATTTTGTTATTTCTGGGGACTTTGATAATTGGGTAGGAATTTATTTGACATTTGTGAATTATTATGTGCAAACATTTCTTACGCAAGTGTGTATACATTTCTGAGTTTTTCTTAACTGTTTTTTTCTTATTTTTATAATTACACACGTACGTGCGTTATTTTGGGTGCATACATGCATGTATGTAAAGTGGGTACGGCTGCTTGGGCTTATTCAGCAATCTGTGCCTTGGAGACAGGAGCGAGTCTCTGAGGGTTTGGCGCTAAGCATTTTTACTATAGGCGTCAGCAGGCCTTGGATGGGGGATAGAAAGAGTGGGTTGTTGCACTGGGGAGAGGAGGGATGAATTCTTTCTCTCTCTCTCTCTCATGTTCGTCTGCTCGAGTTCCATTTTCTATACGTGAGAGTGGATTCTCATTCTCTTTCGAAGACTGGTTTTTTTTTGTAGTTTAGCCTTGAAAGAAGCGAGGTCACTTTGACTCACTGTTGCAAATCAGCTGTGCACTCAGCCAGCATTTTTTTGGGGGTGACTTTGGATTTAATTGTGGGGTTAGTTAATTTTGTATTTAAATTTGGGGTTTAATTTAATGATGGGTTTAGTTAATTGTGAATTTAGTTATGAGTTTACTTAATTGTGAATTTAATTTTAGGCTTACTTAATTTTGAATTCAATTAAGGGTTTGGTTAATTTTTTATTTAATTGTGGGTTTTGTAAATTTTGGATTTGATTGAGGGTTTAATTAACTTTGGATTTAATGGTGGGTTTTGATTAGTACCTTCTTTTGAGTTTTGGGAATTAATTGTTAGAGTAAAGGGAATTAGCATTTTAGGTTTCATGTTGTATGGGAATTATTTCAAGGGGAAATTTTTTTTTTCTTGTGTTTTTTATGCAAAGGGTGTACTTTCATGGGTCTTGGGTGATTTTGCATTTGCGATCAGCCAAGACTAAGTTAACGAATTGACTTATGAAGAAGGAAGTTGCAAAAATGAGGAGAGGAAATAGTGATAAGAGATTCTTTAGGCCAGCCTATGGTTGTGTAGGACGTGGAGATCCAGTGAGCGGTCCGAAGAATTTTGCTGAAATTTGGAATAGCCCAAGATCGTTGGTTGACTTGAGTTCTCGGATCTCATAGGTTCGTTGCTTTAATTGTAATATGCAGGGACACATTAAGAGATTTTGCTGTGTTAAGTATTGTGGCAGTTGTAAGAGTTATGGTCATCCATGGCGGTCTTGCCCGTCTCGGAGACAGTATAATGATAAGCCTGCATTTCAAAATTTTGGTAGCTCAGATAAGGAAGTTCCTCACGCAAATTTTTTGAGGGGATCTTGTGATCGGCAGACATGTCTAAAGACCGATCAGTTGTAAAGGAAAACTAGATTGGTGTTTCTTGGGATATAGGAATTCTGGGGGAACCCTCAGGGTCGAAGCCAGTCGTCATTGGATCTGTATATGGGATAAATGTAAGGGTCTTTATAGATACAGGTGCCTCTATTAATCTTATGAATTATGAGTTGTTCACATCGATGTTTTCCAACTGCTCTTGAGACCTGCTAAGGAAGCTGTATGTGATGCTCAAGCAAATAGGTTACAGATTTGGGATACATAGACGTAGATTTATCTCGGAGGTAGATCTTTGACAGAACCAGTTTTGGTTATATGGGGGAATGCTTTGGGGAATACGTTGTTACTGAGTCATTCGGCATGTCGGAGGCGAAAGATATCAGTTCATACAGGGGTTTGCGGTATAACTGTGGGAGTACCTGGGGTGTTTGTGCCATATGAGGGAATGGATATGAGTGTAGTGGATGACGATGGATCGGGTGTACATGAGGACCGGTGGATTAATCAGGAACATGTGTTGGGGATGAGATATGTTATAAATATATTATTTGGATGAAATGGAGCTTGGTCCTGGTATGGTTGTAATGGTGAAATTTCGATTGTAATGAATCATGTGATGCAAGAAACTGAAGGGGTTATTGTGTATGGGTTCTATAAATATGGTAACGAGTTCAGGGTATGGCCCTCCTTGCTAAACTATAATGATTCAGTTCACAATCATCAGAAGGGTCCCTTATGCAATCACCTTTGTTGACTGGATCGGGAAGTTGATTCAGTGAATGTTATTGGGGATTTTGTAGTTTTTCTGGCCGAGTTACAGCTAGAAGGCAAGTTTTCAGGGATGATTTAGCCAATGCTGATTATAAAGTATGTCGGGGTGTGAAGACCCTCGGGAGATTGTGGACATAGTTATCACTAAAAAAGGGGATAAGTTAGGATAAAAAAATGTGTTGAACATATAGGTTATGTTCGAGGACAAAACTAAGGATATTTTTGTTCCTTCATATAGGATTTCTTTAAGATTGAACATGTAAGCAAGAGGTTGTGGGAAAGAAGGCATCGTTAGGCCCAGTTCATTGCCTATTTAATTTCCCATTGTTGGCATGCCTAAGAAGGATGTATATCAGAGTTTTGTAGACTTTTTAGGAAGGTGAATGAGAGTACCATTCCTGATCATTACCCTGTGGCGTCTTTATAGATTTATTTATAGAGATTGGAGGTAAGAATATATATTCCTTATCAACTGATCTGATGCAAGGGTATTTGCAGGTACTGCTTAGTTAAAGTATATCTTAGTTTAACCAGACCACTCAGCTGATTAACAGCTCTCCTAGAGCTGGAAATAGATTAGATTTATTTTTAGGCGTGGCTAAGAACCAATTGGTTACCTCCAAATGTTTTTTCTATTCATTATAGCTCTGAAAGATTTCTCCTGAGGAAACAAATTCCTTTGTTCTTCAGATGGCCGGTCGGATTTATTTAACTCACCGACCAGAAGAGTTATGCCTTACTGAACCCGCCCCAGTGTTGAAGTGATACTGATTTGAGGAGAGTCGAACATCCTTTTTTGCCGAAGGGATTATGAGTTCACAAATGCCGTTATGGTTTAACAGGCAGTCTGATGACATTTACTAGTTCAATGGAAGACAGTTTTGCATGGCACAGTTAGGGGTTAAAAAGTCTATTTGTACATGGAATGATCTTAGTTGCTACTGGTTCAGTACAAGAGAGGCATTTAGAAGTTCTTGGGAAGTTTTTCAAAGACTTAGATTATTGATTTTGAAGGCAGTTATCTAGGTATAATTTTCTCAAGAGGCAGATAGTATAGTTAGGTCTTGTCATCTCTAAAGCTGGATCTTAGAGTGAATGATGATAAAGTTAGGGCAATTTAGATTTGCCAATCCCAAGATTAAAAAGCAGATTAGGTCATTCTTAGGGATGGAGGATTTTTTATTCCAGAAGGGTTTTTGTTCTGAAGATAGATCCCTTGACAGATTATCAAGATGATTAAAGTTTGTATGATGATGGGCCCAAGTTGCTTTTCAGAAAATTACTACCAGTAAGGGTCCCAGTGTTGAAGTTTCCCGATTTGGAACGTCCATTCATGTTAAATTAAAGATGCTAATTATTGATGGTATTGGGCATGCCTTATGAGAAGTTCGATGGAAGACTCATCCAATTGCATTTACATAGGAAGTTTAAGATAGGTAGTAATGAATGGTTATGGTTGGTATAGACAAAGGGTCCTTTCAATCATATGATCTAGATTTTTAATGTGTAAAAAAAATCCTTGGGCAACATTTGAGGTTCTGACAGATCATAAGCCATTGTTTGGGTCTTGTCTCCAGTCCTTTCCCAAAAGAGCCTGGTGGTGTTTGACAATAAAATTTTCTTGCTAATTAAGTATGCAGAGGAATAAGATAAATGCAGCAGACGCCCTTAGTAGAAGTTTTGTTGATGCATTACTTATGTATGTTTTATCAAGAAAGCATAATTTGGAAAAGTTTAAAAACAACAATGTAGATGAAGATGATTCTGGGAGACGCACGTTCCTTAAGATAATTAGGAAGGGTTATAACGGCTGCCTTTTGCAGGGTTTGAATAGAAACACCTGTTGTTACTCAAATTAAAACAGACTGAGAAACAGTAAGGAATCGAAATAGTGAAGATAAGGTGATAGACACTGATAGTTGTTCTGGGAGTTTAACCGTATGGTTTAAGATTGTTTACAGTAGGTCTGCTTGGCAAATTTGGGGACTGAGAAGGCGGCGGTTATCAAAATGCAATACAGGGACAATTCTTTTTGAGAGAACATCGCACTAGTTGAAAAGAAGAAAACGGAAAAATTGTTCAGTTTGTCTGACAGGGACATAACATGGTTAAAGTTTCTTTTGTAAACTGGCACTTTATCGTAAGCGAGTTTAACAAGGCATATATAAATTTATATATATATATATATAGCCGTGTATATCCAGATAGTTCAATATAGCAACGGAAAGGATAAATCATATAGAATATATATATATAAGTTCTAATATATATTGTCCATCCGATATATCTATAATATATATATAATATTATAATCCTATATATATTATAGATGGCGCTGGTATATATATATTCCATTCACTGGATCATATATATATATATATAGTCCCAGCAGTTATTATATATATAATATATATATATATATTCTATATATATAGTGCTAAGTGGTGAATGATGATCGGTTAGGGCAATTTCTGCCTGGATTTTCTTTGAGATAAAACAAATGAAACAATTCAGTCATTATTAGGCATTACATTTTTCCGTAGGTGAGATGGGTTTGAAAGTTAGCGTCTCCCCTGACAGATGAATCCTGAGGATGACGTGCGATTGGGGAGATGGACAGCAATTAGCTTGGCAGAAATTAAGGATGCCGTCTTGAATCCCGAGTGTTGAAGTTTCCTGATTTGGAACATCCTTTCACGTTGGTGACAGATGCTAGTTATGAGGGTATATGGGCATGCCTTATGTAGAAGTTCAATTGAAGACTCCATTTTGCATTTTACATTAGAAGTTTAAGACATGGGGTAATAATGAACGGTTATGGTCAGTGGACAAAAAGAGGCCTTGTTTACTGCATTTCAAAATGTTATTGTTGGGATATAAATCAGGTAGAGGTTCTTTAGATTAAGCCGTTGTTAGATCTTTTCAATAAGCTGGATCTTTCATTTTCAAAGTACAAGGTGTTAAAACAATCAGGGATTTTGATGCAAAGATTAGGTATCAAGGGTTTTATCTTAGTAGGTCTTTGTTTGAAGATAGATTCATGAGAGCAGTCGACAAGAGAAAGGATGTTCATGATTCAGCCATTACTACCAGGAGGGTCTTAGGGACGTAAGATATTAATGTTCTTAAATTAAATGTAGTAAGAGCTTTGAAATATAATTTACCTTTCGAGGTCATAATATTGTTCCAATCATTATATTTTATTGAGAATATATCATTATAGTTATAATGTTAGTCAATCATATGATTAAGTTTTTTGATGTTAAAAATAAACATTTAACATTTATTCTGCAACTTATTCTGTTGTTTATTCTTGTCTCCAGTCCATTCCCAAATTGAAGGAATAAAAACTCTTGCAATTCATGCAAGGAACCTATAAAAAGCCCTGAGAAATCTGGGAGCATTACTTATTAGTGTGTTTTTCAGGTATTTGAAAATATCCAAAAACAACAATGTAAACTGCAAGATGATCTGATGCAATATGATTGTCCACTGATGTTCAAGTTAGCTGGGGCCCAGTTTAACCAACTAGTTGCACTAAAACAGGTATTTCCTTGGATTGCAAATTTGATTTTATTGAGGTGATAAAATTACAAAAACCTGTGTTATTTTTCTATAAGTGATTTGGTAAACTCTTGAGCTTAAGTTTAAATAAAATATTTTAAACTAAGGATGATCAGAAGAATGTTTCATAATTTGAATGGACAGAACAGATCCCGTAACACAAGCTGGAGGAAAAAATGACTTGGAAACTAAATTCTGTAAACGACTTTTTAACGGGATTACATTACACTTCACTTCAATGCTTGGCATTTTTTTAAACGTACAATTATCAAAGTCAATACTGGTCTCTTTTTTTGTATCTTCACATCTCAGGAAAAACGGAAAAATAGTTATAGTTGACAGGGACATAACTTTATAAAGAACCTGAAACTTCGGCACTTTATCTTGAATGAAGGTCACAGCAAACACTAACTATGGCCCACACACACCATGTGTGTCCAGAGGGGCAGTCAATAGAGCAATAGGACAAGAATCATATATATACAAGTTCTAATGCTGAGTGTGTCCATCCGATATCTTCTATAACTTCCGAGGATTATAATCCTGCTCTTTGCAGATGGCGCTGGTTTGCATTCCTACCGGATCAGCCCCCTGGAATTAGTCCCAGCAGTCACTTGAACAAGGAAAAGCTATTAAAGTATTCTCCCCCCAAAGGCAGTGGTGAAGGACTGACAGGTATGAGACAGGGACAAATATTCTGCCTGCAAGAATAGTTCTTTGAGATAAAACAAATGAAGCAATTGAATATTCTTAAATTACATCTTGACAGATGAGATGGCGTGTGAAAGTTTTACTCTTGCTAAAAATCACAATAGACTTTAAGGGACATTGCTGATAAACAGAATAAGGATACCAAAATTCAGATCCACGTCTTGTCCGATGTCTGGCAGCGGAGTTTGGAAACTCAATTAAATTACCCACTACTGTGTTTATATTTATTATGAAGTAATTGTTTTATATTTTTCTTATTTCTTACATTAGAAAAGAAAGTTTAAACAATTTTAGTTAGAGCATTTTTTTTATTAAAGGATCAAGATTTCTACATTAGCTTTCGTTTTGATATTCATAATTTATTGTTCAGTGCAAATGTACAACTTTCTTTTACAAACTGTGATTCAATGATGTTCCTTTCCAGTGCATTATTATTTATACCCTGTTGTTTGTTAATCATTCACTGACAATACGGAGCATGTTCACATTCAGAGGCACGCTGCTAAATATGCTGTCATTCTTTAATGTGTACTTTCATATGCTTGAAATATAATTTAGAATTCGTGTCAGTTGTTCCAATCTATTTTTAGAGAACGTATTCATTCCCAGTTGTAAGTTAGTCATCGCACTAGACGTACTTTGAATTTTAAAAACCACTATGCTTATTAGTATTGTCTTATGATTATTCTTGACTAAGTAAATTGTCCGATTGTTGAATTGTTCTTAAATGCGACATTGATTCCAAAATTCTTACACCAAGATGAGGGATACCTTCCTTGCCTCTTATTATTAAACAAAGCAAGCAAATTTTTGTGTTTGAACCAGCTCGGTTTCTTTGATGGATTTTGATTGTCTTTTTGCAAGTTCAAATGCACTGTTTAATTACACTATCAGTTGATATTTAAAAACGTTATTTCTGCATTGTAATGCCATTTGTTTTATTGTGATAAGATTACCAACCTGTGTTATTTTTCTATAACCGCTGATTTGGTCATGATACATAAGTTTCATCTTCGATATTTTAGAAGTACTCGGATGAGCTGATAAAAAAGTCTTATTAATTTGAATGGACTACAGATCATCAAGCTGGAGGAAAAAATACTTGGCTTCCCATAGAAACGACTTGTATGTAACGGGATGTGAGCAAAGAAACAATAAACGTCATTCAGTCAATGGCTTAAATAAAGTCGAAAACAAAGTCAGACTTCCATCTCAGGCCGTGTGGCTCTACTTATTTTTATTGTTTATAAAGCAACCTGTGGTAATGTGAGATAAATGAATCACCCACACAAAGTGATAATAATCACACACACACACACACACACATATATATATATATATATATATATATATATATATATATATATATATATATATATATATATATATATACATACATACATACATACAGAGATATCTATAGAGAGAGAGAGAGAGAGAGAGAGATTCCAGATTCTACAAACTTTCTGAGACACAAAGTCCCCGTCTTCAGGTACCGGTGCACTAAGGAGATATCAGCGACATGGGTATTTATGTACCCGCCCCACCAAACGCCTGCTGTTTCTAATCCCTCAGTTGACCTCCCCATTGATCTCCCGACCTTCCCTCCATCCTTCTTGACCTATGTGACTGTATGCTTAATCCTCCACTCGGAATTATCTTCTTGCTGTCAATTCTTTTGTTTATGCTTTCTTAAAATCCTTATAAATGATACCACAGGTAATCCTATTGTCGAAACTTCGACGAGAGAGGGTGTACTTTTCCTCAAGCTGTAGTATGATTTTATGTATTCTTTCTAAATTTACATAAAGAGGAAATGCGTAGTATATAGAAGAAGGATATTATGTTTTGCTGTTTTTTTTTTTTTTTTTTTTTGTGAAAAGCCGTTTGGCCGTTTCGTGTATTTAATTGTAAGTATTCGTGTAATAGTGATTAAGTACCGGTCCTCGGCTGTTTACTGGTTCGATTGTTAGTTGAACTGTTTGGTGTCGGTCGGCGACGGTCATGAAGGCAGCCTCATTACAACTTTGGTGCAGTGTAGCTGTGCCTAGGAAGGACTCAGGATTCAGCCAATCTCAATTCAGGCTAAGAATATTGAATGTGCCATTTGACCTAACAGTAAGTTTATCCCATTTATGTCTTAGATAATATTCTCAACGCAATATGGTTTTGATTGTGAGTTAGAATAATATAGTTGAAGTTACCCGGGTATCGTAGTATTAAACTTAGGGTACGAATAGGTTAGTACATTTCAAACTGTTTAGGCTATATGATCACTTTACGATTTGAAATGCTATGCTTATTCTGAATGAGTCTGAATACATATCCTCAAAAATGTTTCCAACGTTGCTTTCCCTTGTTTTTTCGTAAGAGGAAATGAGGGTGTTCTCTGCAACGGATCACTATATTTTGTTCTTTTTGTTATAACATCGACTAGGAAAATACAGATTTTGTAAAAAATCCAGGCACTCCACTGAACAGTGCCACTCAAAGGCTGAGAATCAGCCAGAAACTCCTGCTAAGTCCCCTAATGAGATCCCGCCAAACCGAGCCATGTCTGGCTCTGGAATGAACAACAAAGGGCCTGTCCCCTCCAATGGGATAGTGCCACGCCGAGACTACAGCAAAAATTATTGCACTGCTTGTCAGGTTCAAGGATACTCCGCTCTATGGGCGAAATGCCCCACTAAAACCAAACCAACTGTCATTGCTTTGGCAGTGACAATTCCAAAAACCTTAGGCCCTCCAGCCGAAGGCCCTATATCTGTGGCACTTCCCAAAGGTAGCTACCCCACCAGCCAGGTCACAGCATTTGATGACACTGGCGCACAAATCTCCCTCATACGAGAAGATAAGGTCCCCTATGGGGCCACCATTGACAGACATAAACTCATTACAATGGAGGGTATCAATCGCATGAAGATGGTTCTCTCCACCATCAAGCTAAGGGTCACAAGACCTGAAAGATAAAAAATCTGCACTCTTGCAGTAGCTACCCAGCTTCCTGGAGGCTATGACCTCCTCCTGGGACAGGACTTCTGGTCCCCTTCAAAGTTACAGAAACCCAGGGGTCCTAACCCCTCAACAAATAAATCACCACCCAAGAATCCTCAAGGACCTGCCTTAAACCCGCTGCCAGTGCCACTTGGGTGCCCTGAGCAGTGCCAGGCTCTGTTGAGCCCCTGATAAATCACATTCCAGTGCCAGGCCCTGCTCCAGTGCCAGTGACAAGGCACACCCTGAATCTTCCTCCAAGGGATCCTAGGCCGGGTTGCCTCTCCCCCTTCGGCTTGGCACCGCTACAAGTGCCAGTGTGAGAGCCAATTCACAATATACTCGGGTCCCCTCCGGATTCCTCTGACTGCAGCGGAAGTGCAACCAGTGTCTGAGCTGGTCACGTCAACCTGCGAGCCTCTCATGTCCACCACGACCACTTCTCCTCCTTCCCAGTCCTCCGCAGACAAAACCATGAATAAGGATCCTGCCATATCACAACTGGCCGATGAATTCAAGGAACTGCAACGACTAATAGTGGAGCTTGTAACGACTGCTCCTACTTTGGCTATCAAAGAAACTGGGACAGGTGGCACTTCTATGTCTCCCTCGGGCTCGGTTCCACCGATTCCACTACTAAGGAGGTCCACTGAAGAAAGATCACAGGCACAGATAAATCCAGGTAGCCCAATAAGAGCTGTTGAGCTCTCCTCGCACTAGTGCCCTCTGGCACAGTGCCTCACCTTTATCTTATGCAGAACCTTGGCACCTCTGTCCAGAGGAGGATGCCGGGTTTCTTCCCCTGTTTATTCTTCTCACAACTGTGTGGCTTAATTTCCTCTTGTAATGTTACCTTCTACCACTCTGATCATTTCTCTTCTCTCTCTCTCTTTCCAGCCTTCTAATTTAATGTTTTCCTGGCAATCTTGCCCCTTCATGAACCTTTGTATAAGCCTATAAATGGCTCCTCGTCTTAATTTGTTTCCCACTCTGCCAATGCAGAGTGCTATCGCCAGATTTTTTTATGTACTGTAAACTCCTTTGACTTCCTATTTAACACCTACAATGGCATGGTAACTTTTAAATTGAATATAGCAGAGCCTTTCTGCCTAACCATATGAGTGCCACACCTGGCATAGTGCTGTTACCATCGCCATTGGCTGTTGCTCGTGCCAGAGGAGTAGCACCCTCTGGCTTCCCTTTTGTTGCCCTATGGGGCTAAAGAATGAACCTAGCCAGCCTTCTGTCATTTATTTTACTTGTGACTCGCAAAGCCCATGTACTTCACATACTTGACTGTTCTCCATTGTATTTAGCTTTGTGCCACAAGGCACCCTTGTTGTGCCATATCTGGCACCATGCCGCCGCATACAAGCATCGTGGCATCACCTAACCTAAGCCCATGAATACTTTGTTGTAATGCCTCCTCAAGGCACCCTAACAGCATGACTTTGGACTGTCAAGGTAACCTTACTAATTCAGTGCATGTCTAACCTGAAGTTTTAATGCCGTACTAATCCTATTATTGTTCTCCATGTTGTTACCTAGATTCTTGAAATATTAATTCATAGGCCTTTAAGTTTTGTATTTGCTATAATGCTGCTTTAACGGAATAACATGAGAGATATAAGACTTTTACGTGCAACATAACGTAAAATACATCAAGTCCTGGTTATTACACAACTAATCTCAGAATTCAAAAATATACCTGACTTCAGCCAGATACCTGAACTCTCATAACATTAATTATTACGATTGAGTACTCTAAAGGTAACACTGATCCCTTAAGAAAAAACTTATTTATTACTTGAAAAATCAAACTAAGTTTATCAGAATATGTGTGAGGTATCAAAAATTTAAACTAGAAATATTCTAGAGTAAAAGGGCATCACTCCATCAAACAACTCTAATATTTTCCTGGTCTTAATTCACTTTAGCAAAACTAAAAGAACAAAACATGTTTATCACTTTGCTTTATGCACACACAATCAATCCTATTAACTGGTGATCAACAAATGAAACACTGTCTTTCTAAAAATGTTAAAAACAAAAATTTATTTTCAAATTCAAAGTTTATAACTAGAAATCACAACCTGAAAAATTTATTATTACTTGAAAATAACACAACACTTAATTAATTCTTGAATTAAATTATGAAACAAAACTAATTCACAAAAAATTTATCAGGAATTTAAATCAATCAAGAAAAATTTAAACTATCAAGAATTACTCAAGATTTGAAAAGAAAATCTTAATAAATGAAATATTAAATTAAGTATGTAATGTTAAATTACCAAGAAATATTTAAAGTGCTACCTAAATAAATGTTACATTACAAACATAAAAAATGTGAAAATATGAAGAAATTGCAAACAGAAAAACACACAAAAATACACATAAGATTTATCAATAATAATTTAGCTCTGTCAAAATTTCCTAACTTATCATACCATGGTATTAATAAGTAAAATTCACGTTACCTTACACAAACTTGTGAAAACCTCTGTAAATCACTTGCTGCAGCTGCGTTACCACAAAACACACTTTTTTACCAGGCGCCGTTGCAAACTAAATAACTTTGCTAAATTCAGATCTCAAAAGTTAATGGTAATATGTGACCACAAGCACTATGTTAAAAGTAATCTCTTTTTAAGAATGAAAGAGAGAGAGAGGGAACCAAACTAACAGGTCTCGGAAATCAGAATGAAACAGATTTTAGAATTCCAGTAACACGTGAAACAATTACATGATGTCATTAAAGCATTTTGGGTACGAGATACAAAAGGGAAGTTCTAGGAGCAGCGAGGTGACGTCATTAAAGCATTTTGAGTGCGAGATACCATGGAGAAATTTCTAGAAGGAAAGTTATGTCATCCCAGGAAAACGTTTTGAATGCAATCTTACAAAACATGGCATAACTGATCAAGACATGTATTCTTTCTCTCAAAGTGGCGTACGTGACTCGATCATGTAACAACATGAAATCACTCGTCTTGTGCTCGTATGGGACGAATCAGCATTTGTTATCCAAACCTGTCATCACGTTAACGCGAAACAAAGCGTTCTCTCTTATCTCAACTGATGACAATTGAAATGATACAAGTCTTTGCTGGACACACACGTGTTCATATACTACACTTTTATCAAGAAAGATATTATTCGTTCTAAATTATGTTACTACTAAAATTGTATTATCAATTCTAAATTATGCTATTAAGTTACTTAATCATTAGTTCTTTTGAGATCTGATGCCAAACTAAATATGACACTTCAACAATCGTTATTATTGCACATAAAACATAAAAAAATTAAATATGTCAAAATCATAGGAGGATATACGTATTACAAGGCAACATCATGAAAGTATATATATAAAAATATATATAGATATATATATATATATATATATATATATATATATATATATATATATATATATATATATATATATATATATATATATATATATATATATATATATATATATATATATATATATATATATATATATATATATATATATATATATATATATATACTTTCATGATGTACATATATACACACACATATATATACATACATACATACATATATATATATATATATATATATATATATATATATATATATATATATATATATATATATATATATATATATATATATATATATATATATATATATATATATATATATATACACACACACACACACACACATATATATATATATATATATATATATATATATATATATATATATATATATATATATATATATATATATATATATATCATGAAGGAAGTAGTAGAGAAAGGCATCTTCATCCTTCAACAGTTTATTTTCATTGCCGACGTTTCGCGACTAATTCCAAGTCGCATTTTCAAGGCTTTTAAAATATAATTTGCGAACATAAATAACTCAAATTAATTTTTGGTGATATGCAATGGGAACAGCTCTTCATGAAGTAAAAACATTTAAAATTAGACAATACATTGAAAGACAAACCCATTATAAGTAAAAAGATTTCACTAAAATCTTAAAACAACCTAGTTATATGAAAGAACGAGCAAGACTAACTTAATAAATAAATAAAAACATAGTGAGGAACCAATTGCCCAAGCAAGGCTATAAACAATTTTACAGAAGACGACTGAGTGTTTAACGACCGTACAGTCTTTTTGATAATCATGGATTCTACGATGGTTAAGTCGCTGTTGTTCTGCACTTGGCCTAAGGTGGAAAAATCCTTGATGTCAACAAAAGTTTTTCGTAATTTTTAATGGTTACGTATATCTGATTGTTCAGGATTAGACCTCCACAGCCTCCTGGTGTATCCCACGTATATCCCGTGATCACATCTCAGGCAAGTATACTTGTATACGACGCTGGACGAAAGCAGAGGACTGAGTCGGTCTTTGACTCTAAACAGAGACCCTACCGTTAGGGGACTTTTTGGGATAATTTTCAAATTCAAAGCAGGAAAACTCTTTTGAATATGTTGAATATGGAGGTGCATACATCTTCAGTTTCGGCTGACTGTTCTTCCTATCCATGCATCCTACTTTGAGATTGTTTGGCTTAGTCTCCCCTGATATAAGAATATTCTATTGAACTTCGCAGCTCTAGATACTCGTTTTTTCCCAAGATGTTCGCCTGGCTATTGGCTTTACTTTTCCTGTTTCGAGTTAGGTCTAGAGGTTTTCAACATTTTTCCCAACTCATCTCGGGAAGATATGATGGATTCACCCTCACCAAATGTCGCAAGCTGGAGAAATTTTTGAAAAGTGGTGGAGGACCAAATTAGACCTAGAATTTCGGCAGTATTCCCGAATGAATAATGTTGTACCCAATTTTGTAAAATTTGAACTGTACAAAGAATCTTTGTATACAACAAGGTTTCATAGAGGAGTTCTTAAATTTTTTTTTTTTTTTTTTTTTTTTTTTTAGCTGATAGGTAAGATGGGTGAAAGAAGAGTGAGGGCAGTTAGCTAGCTAACCATGGTAGGGAATAGTTTAGAAAGTGAAATATTAGTAAGAGTAATGTCAAGTGTGGTTTATCCACAATTTTATTTAGGTAAGGGTACAATTTTTCTAATATTAACATAATACAATAATAATTTTACATTATAACAACATAGTAAATTGTACATATTGCATATTTTGAATTTTATTTCTTATTAGTATAATCATATTTAAAACATAAAATAAAATAAAAAAAAAATTAGTTCCAATTTCCTCATTTTAACCTTGATGTTAATTATCATAATGATTTTGCATGATACCTACATAATAAATTCTAAATATTACTTTTTCACAAGGTATTTCTTAATAATATAATGGTTGAGGTTCATCACGATGAATATATGAAGATACTCTTCTCCACCATCTGTGGTCTGTGTTGTTTGGGTGGCTTCTCTCTTCTGCTAAGGATTCTTCTGTTAATTCACTGTTGTACTGATCTAGTTTGCCCCATATGTTGGTTCTAATCACGGAAATTGCAACATTTCTCAATTGTCCAGAAACTGTACCCTAAAGTCTCTTCTATTCATACTATAATAGACTTGTTTATTTTTTAATAACCTAATTACCAAAGAGATTAACTTCTATATATATAGAGAAAGTCCAGAGAACCCATGAAAATAAGTTAATGAATCTAGGTATAAGCATACTAACTTTTAACAAAGATAACAGGGTTGTTTTTAATCACTCTGATTATAAGCTTGCGAAAAGGGAGAAGTTCCTCCTGTCTCTGGGTCTCGGTTATTGCTTACCAAATTATAAACCCTCTTTTTACGACTGTTATAGCTCTTTTGAAATACTATTCTCTAAGCTTAAGTGTTTATCTCTGAATCAAAACAACGATAAATTTCAAACAGATTTATCCATGTTTACTCACGACCAGTACTGAAGGGCCAAACTACAACGGACACCTTATTTTAAAAGAGACGATTGAGAAATACTTAGCACACTTAAAAAGAATACCTCTCTCGTAATAATGAAACCAGATAAGGGAAAAGGTGCTGTCTTGATGAACAAACCTGAGTACATAAACAAAATGGAAGATATCCTTAAAGGCACATCCAAATTTCAATTAATTGTTGATAAAGACTACCGTTTGATTTATAAAAATGAAGACAGAGTCAATCGTTTCTTGAGATCTTTGAAGGACAGGGGTGTTGTTGACCAGTTAACATATAATGATCTGTTGGTGACGGGGTCCAGTTTTGGAGTCATGTATGGACTACCAAAAATCCACAAACCTAATATCCCCCTAAGATCCATTCTACCAGCATATACCACATCTAATTAAAAAAATAGCCAAAGTCATAGCCACCCTGCTTGAACCACTTATAAGGAATCCAAATAACTTGTCTAACTCCTTAAAATTTAAATAAAATATCATACAGCAAGATTCTGACTTGTACATGGCTAGTTTAGATGTTGAATCCTATTCACCAACATCCCTGTGAATGAAACCATACAAATAGTTATGGATCAGTTGTTTCCTACTCCTGACTCCACTTTCAATCATTTTAATTCCTCAGATTTTAGAAAACTGTTGGAACTTGCTGTGCAGGACACAGCTTTCGTCTTTAACGATAAATTTTATATACAGACAGATGGTGTTGGTATGGGGAGTTCCTCTGAGTTGCACTGTGGCGGATATCTTCATGTGCCATTTCAAAGGGCAGCTGCTTGACAGCTGTCCTTCTGATTTTAAATCCCTTTACTACAGACGCCATGTTGACGACACCTTTTTCCTTTTCAAACGCCCACACCACGCAGACTCCTGTTTAGATTATGCCAATAGTTTGTACAACAATATCAGCTTTACGCTAGAAAAAGAAAATAATAATAAACTACCCTTTCTGGACACTGAAGTTTCCCAATCTTCTGAAGGTTTCAAAGATAGTATTTATAGAAAACTTACTTTTACAGGTTTAGGCCTCAATTTTTATAGCTCCTGTACACTTAATTTCAAGCTAAATTCCTTAACCACACTCATCCATAGAGCGCTTTCACTTTCTTCTTATTGGATAGCGAAATTTCCTTCTTACAAAAATATTGTCAACAAAATTGTTTTCCCTTGTCTTTATTCTAACATAAAGTAAAGGACATTTTAAATAACCATTTTAGCCCTCCCTCCCCTTCCTTCGATGTTCCCAAATTAGGATACTATTTTTCCTTTCCTTTTGTACATTATGGTGATTTTTTACATGTGAAGCAGATTTCAATCAAACACTTCCCAGCAGTAAAGGTCAACATAATTTTGAAAAACCCCAAAATTCTTGGTAGCCTTTTTAGACACAAGGAGCGACTTCCTCCTTTGAAGCAGTTGGGCGTGGTGTACTACACAAGTATACTTGCTTTTGCAGTCCGCAACAGATTTATGTCGGAAGTACGGGCAGATTGCCACAGTGGATTGAGCTACCGTACTGATCTTAGGCTAGAGACATAACCGCTCAACTTTCCTCGCTGCTGGGAGAAAGGGAGCCGGTGATTTGGTACGATACATGTACATTCGCTACCGGGGTCTAAGCGATGTCAGGCAGGGCAGCCGATCGAGACTACAGTCTACCCCAAAGCCAAATCAAAGTCCTTCAAAAGAAGGCATCGTGCTTACCCCATACAAAAAATGGGAAAAAGCAAGTTAAAAAGAAGAAGAAGAAGAAAAACTGATTTTAGGCTAGAAAAACCTGAAATTATTCACTAATTTGCAAAAACCCAATAGACTATAAACACTTTGGAATAGAGACCACGACACAGAAGGAACACCTCCTTAATATATTTTAGAATCCCTGGTAA
>NC_089751.1:543944-608944 GCF_040412425.1 Macrobrachium rosenbergii
TGTTTTTGCGTTGGAGACGATATCCACCCACCTCTGCCATGTTGACCGTGTAGTGCGTTTGTCGCACATAGCCATATTATGACTATTTATCACATCACCGTGATTCATATACAATCAGAAAGCTACAAACGTCCTTTAATATCCAATTCACTCTACCTCGGAAGTAATATATTTTCATATATGTTACCAAAAGGAATTTTTAGTTGATAATAAGTCCATATCGAACCAGCGACGGACGAGGAATCAGGACTACAGTGACACACTAACCAGTCGGCCAAAGGACGTTTGTAGCTTTTTGATTATATATATATATATATATATATATATATATATATATATATATATATATATATATATATATATATATATATATATATAAATGCAGGCCTTATACCACTCTAATAACAATATGTGAAAAAATAAAGAACTAAATCAAGCGACGTATCGTGGTTTGACCAGCAGAAAGGAAGTCCTGTCTTTTGTTAAACTCCCTCCTCAAGCCACACACCTCGAACTGTCCTGTTTATGACTTCCAAATACTCGTGAGGAAGAATCCTGTTCGAGCTACCTAAGATGAGGGCAACCATGGACCCAGAACAAAGGGAAGGGCAGACATTGGCTAACCTCTTCGGAGAACACATCCCCAACTCAAGGAGGGACCTCGACTCTGGTACGACACTCTACCAACCCACATATACCAAGGCTGGCTATTTCTCCAAGGGCCGACTGGATGTCTCCTTGCTTCCTTTTTATGAAGCATACATTAATTTCATCAGGTACGTGTGTGATAGAGGGTTCTGCCCAATCTATATCTTCATTTCTTTCGACTCTCCATCTTTGCAACCATTCGTTTCCGGAATTTTTTTTATTGCTGCTGGCAATTTAGTGATCTAACGCCACTCGTGTAATGATTTACCTTTGCAGAAGTTAATAAGTGAATTAAGTGCCTCCCCCAACATTAAGATTTGATCAAATTCATTCGATAGTCCTATGCCTGGTGGCCATTAGAATGATCGTGGACTGCTCTCTCATTTGCAGAGAGGAGGTTGGTGTCGTGTGAGATGTGCATCATGTTGTTCCATGAAGAGCCTCTGCTATATTAATTATTGGAAGGAATTGATTAATTAACTGCAATCATAAATATAAGCAATAATTAAGAGCCTCTGCAGTATCCATCATTGGAATTGATTGTTTCATTAAATTAGCTGAAATCATAAATATAAGTATTAACTGAGCCCCAAGTTTTACTCCTCTTTCCTCAGTGAGCACGTTTTGTGTTATTGTTAGTACGGGGGGACCCTTTGTTGTGTTTGCAAGGTTGTAATAAGCACGTGAGTCTTATAAGTCCCCCTGGTGATCGCGGCAGATTGAATTAAGAGTGTGACAGGAACCTGTTGCATGGAGATCAGCGGCGGTACAAAAATGAGTTTATGGTGTCCAGGAAGCAAGGAGGGAAAATGTTATTTATACATCATAGAAGAGAATGAATTTAAAACTGGTAGAGTATTTCAAGTACTTCGAATCTACATTAAGCCTGGAGGAAGGGTATAAAGCTGAGGTTGTAAGCAGGATGAAAGCAGCATGGGGGAAATGGAGAAGGTAGCAGGAGCAGTGTTTGAAATAAGAGAATGCCAAGTAAACTAAAAATAAAGATCTATGTACCCTAATCAGATCTATGATGATGTATGGTTCAGAAACAAGGGCATTAAGAAGGAAGGAAGAGCAAATGCTAAAGTGAACAGAGGTGATGAAGCTGAAGAGGATTTTGGGATCTCACTGCACGACAAGTGCAGCAGTGATAAATAATACTGATTTGACAAGACAGTCGGGATTGAGATTTGGTAGGGATGAGTGAGGAGGATGGAGTGAAAAGGACTCGCATGGAGCCTTTTAGGGGTAGAAGGACAAGTGGGAGAATCTAAAAAGAAGGGTTTAGCTGAGGAAACTGCCTATTTCAGAAATATAATATGTGAAGCATTACGACAACCTACTTCTCCGCGTTGGGGTATCAGTGGTGATGGAGAAAAAAGAGGGCAGAAATCTGGAGGAGGTGTTTATTGGGAAAAAAATTTTGCACCTACAAAACTCATCCAAGCAACTTGGAGGAAAATCTGTGGCTCATAAAGTCATTTTTCTAGAATATGAAGTTGTCACTGTTTGATCTAATGGGAAAACTGAGGTATTATATTTAAGAAGAAAATTTGTTTATGAGCCATTAATATGCATCAATTATCATGTGACAATGTCATATAGGTCTGCGATATCATTATCAAATAAGGTAAAAACAGATCGAAAACAAACTGACTGGAAAGATAAGAAGGGTACAAAATTTAACAATGTTGAGAGATGAAGATAATGATAGTGGAATAAAAGGTTCATCCGGTACAACACTTCATACTGGTAAATAACTTGTAGCGCTTTCTGCTTTAATAGTCACTTTCACATTAAAAAAAAATCAAATGAGCATATGACATTCCCTGTCAAATACATTTTGAATTGTCAGGAACAATAGTAATTGTTTCCAAAAATTCTTAAGAGGAGATGACCAGATAACTGTGACTATAATAGAGGTTCGAGTAGTGGGGCAGATTTTACACTGATTTAAATTTACTCTCCTTTGAACACTTCAAAATCTTTTTACATCAGGCATCATTAGTCCAAGCGTCTTTTGCATCTTCTAACGGTTTCTCTTTTCCAACTCAATGAGTATTGTTGCTCTCTTTCGAATTGCAGAGATTTAATCTCCTAAATACTGACAACTCTTGAGGCTTTAACCTTTTTTACATATTCATTTCAATTGCTCTCTCTAACTGTACATCAGTTACTCTTGATAACATAAAAGTTTGTTCTCTTTTCTATTTTATGTGTTGTACAAGATCGTTCTAATTTTGACAAATGCTATATCTCTATATTTCTCTTTGCTGGTTCTTTTGACATACTTGCAGGTACAGTTGGCCCAACGCCAGACGCTTGAAGAAGCCATGCTTTTGAAAAGCAGGGAGACGCTCCTCTATCTTCACCTGTAGCAGACGTGCTGCATTGTTTTCCCGCTCCGCTGGTTGAACTAACGTCGACGACAACTGGAATGGTTGTAGGCGCCAACAACAGTCATAAAAGAGGAGACACACAGAATGGTCGCAATCCGTGCTTCAGTATCTCGTCTGCCACCAAAATCCTGAAAATTTCTGGTCGCAGTCAGTGCCGAATTCCGTTGTGGCCCGAAAATGTTCATATGAATTATTCTCTCATCCTGGAGTTCCACCATTTGCCTTATCTGAGACCATTTTGTGTAATCAGGGCAAGACTGAATGTTATTATTATCACTGAACTGATTGTATTACATATTGGCCCCATTTTAATCAACTTGCTTGTTGCAAAATCATTGCATCATTGTGCCCTGTGTCCTATAACTGAATCTGCCCCTTAGTGACTATGTTGTTCTGTGTCTCATTGTTTATTTGCTAAGTTTCTGTAAATAAATCCCTGTAAATTTGTAAAAGAATTCTAATTCCCATATGGCGACCTTCCCCATTCAGTTGTAAATCCAGGAAAATCTAAGGTAAGTTTTCAAATAACTTTTTCTTTTGCTCATAAACTGGGCTCTCTTGGTTTCGTGGCAGCATCATTATAATTTTGTTTCAATTTTCTCACCATCCAAGAGTCCAGTTTATGACAGTGACAACCAATTGCCAGGATTAGTCTATTAGCGTTAATTAGCCTCGCTATTAAGCTAGACTAGAAAAAACCAGGAATATATGAAATCAATTATTTCAGTCACGGTAATCATTTCATTATTCAAGAGCACAGGAAGCGATCGGAGCCGAGAACTTTGGTAAACAGTGTGTGTGGTGTGCATGTCCTAAAATTAAGAAAATAAGAGTAATATTAATATTCCTTTAGAGAAACGCAGTTCTCATATCGTATAAGCGTTCATAACGATAGGGTTCTTATATTAGCGAAAACAGAGAGGTAGGTGCGAAGTGTACGTCCGCGAAATTTCTAGAGTGTAGGACAAAGTGTCGAGTTGTAAACGAGTAAATATAAGAATTGGGAAGGGATTAGTTAGTGAATTTTGCATGTGTAAGCGAGGACCAGTAGCTAGGAGTTTATTTCGGAATAGTTATGGCAAAGAAAATGTACATTTCTTGGTTAGTGATACATTTTGAAATAACCATTAGCTTACAGGAGACCATATAGCGATATCTGGCATTTATACGGCTAGCAAGAAACAGTTGTGTTCAAACAGCGCATGCATAAAACTGTCCCAGTGTTGGATGAAAAAACAGTTCCAAGCGTAGTTATTTAACGAACCCTCAGTACATATTAAAGAATATTAACGTAAAGTAAAGACAGTGCTGATATTCAAAGTTAAATCATTCATGTCGCATTTCAAACCCGCATTTAGCAAGAAAGTGCAGTTTTGTTTTTTTCCTTTTCTCCATCCAATTCCACTTCGTTCTGTCGCCGACAAGCAAGGGCCTACGATCAGCTGTTTTCCTATGCGTATTCGTTCCCACAACGTTCGTTCAAGGAACGAGCCTCCTCCTTGTGTGCTAACGGAACTTTGTGAAACAATTTGAACCACCCTTGCGTACCATACCCCAAGCTTTTGATGTGTGCGAGGTAGGAGCAATTCCCTAAAATACCTAACATAATTTCGCAACCATAATTTAATTTTCGCTTAAGCGTAAAATAAAGGGATTAAAATTTCATAACAAATACGTGCCATTACATATCACTCACCGAGAGAGAGAGCGAGAGAGAGATTTATTTTTTCCCTCCACTTCCCTCCTGCATGAGTTCATTTCAACTCGGGGCAGACGTAATTTACTTACGAGTTTGGAAATCACCTCACAAATTATAAAAGGCAGATACAAAGAATTATATTAATACGTAATCTGAAATTTCAAATTCATTACCCATTAAATTTTATCCTATACACAGGGCGTAATTTCTGAACGCTTGTGTTTAGCGGAGTAATCAAGCCTACCAGCTTTTCTTTCCATGTGTTTCGGCCCAGATCATTTAGCGTACACTATAAAGAGCATATATATTATAGCTTGTTACGTGTTCCAACTGATGTGCAGGAGTGGGTATATTTTATCTCAGACTTGCGTGTTGCAAGTGCTGAAAAACCATTGCACATGGTGTGCCTCCCTCATAGCCTACCTGTCCTCATGTCAGGCAGCGCCCACTAGTTCTCATAACTAGCTACCCACTCGTACCACATCCAGTTTCCATTTCTCTCAGTGCCACTAATATGCGGCACTGCTAAGCACCCAATCACTGAAGCACTTATCTTTCTCCTTTCACTTTCCTATCTCTTCCCTTCTGTTGGAGTCTCTCATTTACCTTTTACTCCCTACTTACCTTCTGCTCAGGCAGAGTACCTCACCTTCAGTGCCGATTCATGCACTGACATTTTGCATTGCTCCACGGAGCGCACCGGCACCACAGTGCCACCTAACCAAAGCAACCTCTTATAAGCCATTGCACCTGTATTGAAGAAACAGGGTGCCATACAACCAGTGTTTCCACCCATAAGGACCGCAGCTCCTTCAGGAACACCTCATTAACAGTGCATCTGCCCATAAGGACTACAGAGCCTTCAGGAGCACTCCATTTATCAGCGTATCCACCCATAAGGACTCAGACTTCCTTCAGGAATGCTTTCCCCTAGTGTGACCTTCGCATGGCACACTCATCCACAGTGCCACCGCATTCAAAGGTGCCACTCATTAAAGTGCCCCTAATCTAAGGACGCTTCCTCATCGTCACAACACCTTTCCTCCGGGAACACCCATATAACTCACTCAGCACCCCTTCCCCATCAGCAACATGTCAACCGAGGAGCACCAATATTTTAGGAATATAGGGAAGGAGGATGGTCTTTCCGGCCAGGCCCTTCAAAGGTTTGTAAGGGAACATATTGCTGAGAAGAGAAAGTATGAAGAAGAACAAAGGCAGCAAGAAGAAGAAAGAGAAGGCTTCTCTGGACGGTTCCAGCCCCCCAGTGCACCTACCAACTACTGCCGACACTGGCTCTGACATTACTCTGATCGATCGGGCCCAAGTGCCAGCCAGTGCCAAGGTAGAGCACACCAAGTGGACCGTGACCTGGGTGGACGACAGTCCCTGACCGTCCCCACAGTTGAGCTCAGGGTGATTACCCCTTGGAGCAACAAGGTGCATCGTCTTGGCGTTGTCAAGCAAATTAGGCACGGAGTGGAGTTCCTGCTTAGTCGAGGCATCCTCTGGGGATGTCCCACCCCCACACCACTATGTTGCCTGACTGCTTCCACCAGCACATCCAGCGCCACGTCTTCAGACAGGGACACAGCCTTTGTGACAGTTGTGCCCCCGTCAGCCGATACTAATCCATCGCATTCACCTGCTAGGCCTAGTCTGCGGGTCTTGCGCCCGGATGGCCACCAAAGAATTACTCCCTCATCACAAAGGGATCGAACAAATTGCCACTGCAGGACCTGCAACATAAGGGGCCATTCTGAGAGATGGTCGAAGTGCCCCAGTAGGCTAGCCGCAGCGGCCAACTCCACCGAACCAAGACGTCCAATCCTCTCACCAAGACAGGAATCGCTGTCCCAGATCACGCCAGGGGCACCGAGGGGTCTTGATCCCCCGGGTCCCCTTTCAGCTTTGTCTGACACCCATTTGCTGCCAGTGCCACTTGCAAGCACTGGTCAATGCGAAGCTCCACCCATCTTGGCTGGATGCTCCCTGCCAAGTGTACTTCCCGAGCCTGGCCCTGAGTTAGTGCCAATGCCGGACCCCGAACATGACTCTGATCCTCCTACAGGAGATCCACCAAATCTCACAACTGTGATCATCGCACAGTGCAAACCTCCGACCCCTGATGTTTCTTCTTCCAACACTCTTCCACCTGCTGAGGACGACCCTCTGGCAGGCCTGGAAATTACCTCTTTTTTAGTTGACCAGGAGCTGTCTGGCCAGGACGCAGATGCTGGTTCTCTTCCCACGACGGTTGTCGCAGCAGCCGAAGTAGGAGGCCAGCCCGTAGCCCTCGAGGCTGCCCCTGATCCTGCTCCTGATGGCACTCCTGGCCGTTCTTCAGAGTACGTATCCTCATCACCCCCTAGGAATGGCCTAGCCAGACCCTGGAGACCCCTGAAGAAGAAGAAGGGGCAGAAGAAATTCACTTAGTGAGTCAGAGCCATAAGCTCTCTTGGCACTCATGCCCGTTGGCACAGTGCCGCTTCCCTCTCAGAGCGATCCTGGCACCTGCCCAGAGAAGGTAGATTGTGTGACCTCTGAGCCTGTAGCATTAACCATTAACCACTTAGGCCTTTGTACTACTAACCCTTTTCCAACTAACATCCTTCCAACCCACTCTAGACTCAAACTGATATATTACTTAATCATACATTGTGAATTACCCTTCAGGTTAGTCAAGTTTCAATTTGTTGTGTGTTAGTTGTAAAGCATAGTGCCGATCATAACTCATTGCATGCCATTCCTTAGTGCCAGTTCATGCAGTGCCAGAGTCGTGGGGATAGTAGGTTAGGTTAGGTTAGGTGTGTACAGTGTGCATGTGTCTAGGCATAGATTTCTCCCGTCATCCTAGCCAGTTAGTAGCCGTATCTATACCCTTAGGTAAGTTAGGCCTGTAAATTAGCCAATTCAGAACCCCTCTTAGCAGTTAGGTAGGTTCCTTAGGTGTGCAGAGCCACAATCCACCTTATGTAGGGTCACGGGCCAGTTGGGAGGAATTAGTAAGATCCTCACACCCGAAAGGGTGTGAAGGGCCTTTTTTAAGGGGGGACCTGTCAAGAATAAACATCCCTCCCTCCTGTATATTTGATTCCGTCATTTAATTTTGAATTCGGCTGTTATTCATTTGCTTATCGAGTCGGGGAATTTGGCGGTCGTCGCACAATACCTGAGCCTACTGGAACAGCCGTTAGCTAGGCCTCCTTACCCCCCACCCTAACATCGTCCAATCCAGCAAACAATATAAACCCCCTTTACCCCCCCCATCACACGATGGGGAGACATGTAGGGATAGGGGAGGCCAAAAGGGCCATTTAGCGCTGGGGAACAGGTAGAATTCTGAGCTGTAGGCATATAATGATAAGTGTGCTGGTTCTTTTGACATACTTGCAGGTACGGTTGGCCCAACGCCAGACGCTTGAAGAAGCCATGCTTTTGAAAAGCAGGGAGACGCTCCCGTATCTTCACCTGTAGCAGATGTGTTGCAATGTTTTCCCGCTCTGCTGGTTGAACTGACTTCGACGACAACTGTAACGGTTGTAGGCACCAACAACAGTCATAAAAAGGGAGACACGCGGAGCGATCGCAATCCATGCTTCAGTATCTCGTCTGCCACCAAAATCCTGAAAATTCCTGGTCGCAGTCAGTACCGAATTCCGTTGTGGCCCGAAAATGTTCATATGAATTATTCCCTCATCCTGGAGTTCCACCATTTGCCTTATCTGAGACCATTTCGTGTAATCAGGGCAAGACTGAATGTTATTATTATCATTGAACTGATTGTATTACATATTGGCCCCATTTTAATCAACTTGTTTGTTGCAAAATCATTGCATCATTGTTCCCTGTGTCCTATAACTGAATCTGCCCCTTAGTGATTATGTTGTTCTGTGTCTCATTGTTTATTTGCTAAGTTTCTGTAAATAAATCCCTGTAAATTTGTAAAAGAATTCTAATTCCCATATGGCAACCTTCCCCATTCAGTTGTAAATCCAGGAAAATCTAAGGTAAGTTTTCAAATAACTTTTCCTTTTGCTCATAAACTGGGCTCTCTTGGTTTCATTATAATTTTGGCAGCATCATTATAATTTTGTTTCAAACGTGTGGAACAGAAATAAATTTCTGACTTTTTCTCACCAGCCAAGAGTCCAGTTTATGACGATTAAGAGTCAGAAATATATATATATATATATATATATATATATATATATATATATATATATATATATAGATAGATAGATATATGTATATATATATATATAGATAGATATATATATATATATATATATATATATATATATATATATATATATATATATATATATACACATATACACACACACACACAAAAGGGAAATTGGTTGGCCAGTGTCTTTTTCTTTGACTCATTTTAATCATATCTCTCTTTCATTTCATCGCTCAAGTAATGTCTTATCTCTTTGACTTAAACAGCGACCATGTTATACCCAGAGTGTTATTCCTTGAACAGGGCATATAGTATTTCTGGCCTCTTGGTAAGAAGTGAGTAGAAAATAGGAATTCCCTCCAGTTCTTGGTGTAACTCACTTATAGAGATTGAAATTTTTTTTGTCGAGTGGCCTAGGGACCACTTGCAAGTGGCCGTACTCATAAATTTGATGCATTGTCATTCACTCAGTAATTGCTATAATGTACTTTTCCATTTGTTATTTTAGTGAGAGTGTCCAATTTTTCCTTGATAAATTCACCATGCTGTGTATGTAAATAATAAACTAGTGTTAAGAAACAAACTTTCACTTGGCAACTTTCCTATTATTAATTATTCTTGAAAGTATCCTGTTTGTGGGGTTACAAGGGTTTTGTAAGACAAAGAGTGTTAATTTAAATTAAAACACGCAGTCATCCCCATAAACCATTACAATATATAATGATATATATATATATATATATATATATATATATATATATATATATATATATATATATATATATATATATATATATATATATATGTAGAATCTACTGGTCGCTTTTACCAGATACTTATGTAATTGTAATAGCCACAATGCCCTCTTTAACTTCTGTAATTCTTTGCACATTTTAGGATATTCTTGTCACTACCAAGCCATAAGAGCCAAGCGCAAGAAATTGAGGGGACTGTGATGCCCGGTCGCAGGAAACGAACCCGCGTCACCATAATCACAAGGAGGTTACGTTGCCGATCTGACCATGAGAAGGATAAAAGTGCATTACATACATATACCTGTCGTTTTCAGATATATTTATTAGAGCTGGAATAGACCCATCCTCACCATCGTAGCCAAGTGGGCAATCGCTTTTATTGCTTTTTAGGCTGAAACATATATGTATAATCTACTGGTCACTTTTACCAGATACATATGTAATTGTAATAGCCACAATGCCCTGTTAACTTATCGAATTCTTTGTGCATTTTTGGATATGCTTGTCACTACAAAGCCGTAAGATCCAAGCGCAAGAAATTAAGGAGACTGTGATGCAACGATGGTGAGGATGCGTCTATTCCAGCTCTAATAAATATATCTGAAAACGGCAGGTATATGTATGTATGAGAGGTAATAGATTTTTATTCTTCTCGTGGCCAGGTCGGCAACGTGACCTCCTTGTTATTATGGTGACGTGGGTTCATTTCCCGAGACCAGGCATCACAGTGTCTTCAATTTTTTGCGCTTAGATCTTATGGCTTTGTAGTGACAAGCATATCCAAAAAGGAGCGAAGAATTTGAAAATTTGAGAAGTTAAGAGGGCATTGTGGCTATTACAATTACATATGTATCTGGTAAAAGAGACCAGTAGGTTCTACATATATATTTCAGCCTAAAAAGCAGTAAAAACGATTGCCCACTTGGCTACGATGGTGAGGATGGGTCTATTCCAGCTCCAATAAATATATATGAAAACGACAGGTATATGAATGTACGAAAGGTAATAGACTTTTATCCTTCTCGTGGTCAGGTCAGCAACGTGACCTCCTTGTGATTATGGTGACATGGGTTAGTTTCCCGTGATGGGGCATCACAGTCTCTTCAATTTCTTGCGCTTGGATCTTATGGCTTTGCAGTGACAAGCGTATCCAAAAATGTGCAAAAGAATTCGAGAAGAGGGCATTGTGGCTATTACAATTACATATATATAGCTATATATCTGTCTATCTATCTATCTATCTATATATATATATATATATATATATATATATATATATATATATATATATATATATATATATATATATATATATATATATATATATATACCAATGAGCAAGGGATGGGAATGCAGACAGGAAAACTCTTCATTAGCCATTTGATTACATGTTTATTCCCAATGTTTCATAATCCATGATTACATTATCAGGGGTTCTAGAATTAAAAAAAAAAACATTGACAATAAAAATTACATAAAAATTATGCAAAGGCAAAGTCAGAATATAAAAAATGACAATCGACTTAAAAGGAAACTTTTACACAAAGGACACCAAGGAACAGGTAAAATACAGAGAAACTAATTAAAACAAATAGAATATATAAAAGACAAGTAAAAAAATTATATTTAAAATATTTATGTTTTAAAACACTAAAATTTAAAATCACATTAAGAAAACAAATAAATAAATAAATAAAAGTGACTAAGGGTATGGAGCCAACCTGTCAGTACGACACAAATACAGAAAATGAGGTCTTCGAAGGAGAAACAAAACGACAAAAACATTATCATTATGACAGGTATAAAGGAACAGCCGAAGGCTGAGTGTTCAACTTCAGAACAAGCTGTTTTATAATAAGAGACTCGAGTATTGGTAGTTCCAGTTGGCTAGAAGCTCGTCCAATTATGTAGAAATCTAGATGTTAAACTTATTCCTCTCAACCCCCTAATGATTGACTCTATTTTTAAATTTAAGGATCAGCTTTGTGCTACGATGTCCTCCGGAGTGGTGTATAAGTATTCTTGCCCCAAGTGTAACTCGGGGATTTATGTGGGATCCACTCAGAGACTTCTAAAAGTATGCATAGACTCACATAGGGGGGTAAGTTTTCGTACATGGGTAAAAATCTCCAACCCCGAACACTCCTACATCAGAAGTCATGCGGAATTTTGTAAAAGCCCCATTGAAAACAAAGATTTCTACATAATTGGACGAGCTTCTAGCCAACTAGGCCTAGCAGGTGAATGCGATGGATTAGTATCGGCTGATGGGGGCACAGCTGTCACAAAGGTTGTGTCCCTGTCTGAAGACGTGGCGCTGGATGTGCTGGCGGAAGCAGTCAGGCAACATAGTGGTGTGGGGGTGGGACATCCCCAGAGGATGTCTCGACCAAGCAGGAACTCCACTCCGTGCCTAATTCGCTTGAAAACGCCAAGACGATGCACCTTGTTGCTCCAAGGGGTAATCACCCTGAGCTCAACTGTGGGGACAGTCAGGGACTGTTCGTCCACCCAGGTCACGGTCCACTTGGTGTGCTCCTCTACCTTGGCACTGGCTGGCACTTGGGCCCGATCGATCAGACTAATGTCTGAGCCAGTGTCGGCAGTAGTTGGCAGGTGCACTGGGGTGCTGGAACCGTTCAGAGAAGCCACTGAGACGGGCTGTGTCCAGACCCTCTCAGGGTGAGTTCTCTCCGGCGGCTCAGCTAAGGAGGCGGTGGCACTGATTATGTTCACGTGCCTGGGTGCGACCACATGTTTTGGGCATGCAGGATACCCAGCAGAAGAGTTTCCTGAAGCTCCACAGTCTTGGCAGGGGCCCCGGTGATATGTTGATTTCCCGGCAGTGACGGTGTGCTGGGAAGACGCTGTTGAATTTGGCGGAGAGGAGGGCTGATGGTTGCTGGTAGGCTGCCGAGAGTTGTTGCCCTGCTGATTGCTATCTTTATAGCGGCAATCAGCTTCGGCATGGCCATAGCTTTTACAGATGGGGCACGGAGGTTTGTTAGGCGGGCCGTTCCGTGAGCGATTTCAGCCCGAGAGGTGTCTGGGTGGCACTATTTTACACTGCAAGGTGCCATGGGAAGGATTGTATGTCTCCCAGGCATCAGCTAAGCGGCAGACTTCCTTGAGGGTGGCTGGCTGCTTATCATTAAGATACACATCCAGAGGCCAGGGCGCACACTGGAAGAGCTCCTCCAGCATGGTCCGGTTGAACAAATCCTCAAAGGTGTCGCACCACATAGACTCTAACCAGCGGGTCCCCGCTTGGGTCTTGTGACAGGCCCATTCCGTCCAGGATCAGCCGACGTTCTTAGCCATACCTCTGAATCTTTGTCTCCACCTCTCAGGGGTGATTTCACACGCCTTAGCGATGGCCTCACGGACAGCAGCCATGTCCCCTCGTTGATCTCTTTCCAGGGCTCGGTGAGCAGCCTTGGCCTTCCTGTCTAGGTGCTTGGTAAGCAGTAAGGCCCTCTCAGCCAGGCTGACGTCATAGGTCTCGGAGAGGAATTCGATCTCTTAGAGCCACTGTTCCGGCTCGTCTTCAGTCCATTTTCCCACAAGGTTATTGACTGTCGACAGAGAGGTATTTATGGCAGATGGAGTGGGGCTAGAGGCTTGTTGTGCTGCTAAAGCTTCCGTGCTTTCCTTCTTGGCTCTCTCCAACTCGAGCTCCCTGTCTTTGAGGGCTAGTTCATGCTGTCTTCGTCTTTCTTCTCTATCTTCTTCTTGCTGTCTTCTCCGTTCTTCTCTTTCTTCTTCTTCTCTCCGCTGCTCGGCTTCTTGTGCCTTCTCCGCTCTTCTCTTTCTTCTTCTTGCTGCCTTTGTTCTTCTTCATACTTTCTCTTCTCAGCAATATGTTCCCTTACAAACCTTTGAAGGGCCTGGCCGGAAAGACCATCCTCCTTCCCTATATTCCTAAAATATTGGTGCTCCTCGGTTGACATGTTGCTGATGGGGAAGGGGTGCTGAGTGAGTTATATGGGTGTTCCCGGAGGAAAGGTGTTGTGACGATGAGGAAGTGTTCTTAGATTAGGGGACTTCAATGAGTGGCACCTTTGAATGCGGTGGCACTGTGGATGAGTGTGCCATGCGAAGGTCACACTAGGGGAAAGAATTCCTGAAGGAAGTCTGAGTCCTTATTGGCGGATACGCTGATAAATGGAGTGCTCCTGAAGGCTCTATAGTCCTTATGGGCGGATGCACTGTTAATAAGGTGTTCCTGAAGGAGCTGCGGTCCTTATGGGTGGAAACACTGGTTGTATGGCACCCTGTTTCTTCAATACAGGTGCAATGGCTTATAAGAGGGTGCTTTGGTTAGGTGGCACTGTGGTGCCGGTGCGCTCCGTGGAGCAATGCAAAATGTCAGTGCATGAATCGGCACTGAAGGTGAGGTATTCTGCCTGAGCAGAAGCTAAGTAGGGAGTAAAAAGGTAAATGAGAGACTCCAACAGAAGGGAAGAGATAGGAAAGTGAAAGGAGAAAGATAAGTGCTTCAGTGATTGGGTGCTTAGCAGTGCTGCAGATTAGTGGCACTGAGAGAAATGGAAACTGGATTTGGCACGAGTGGGTAGCTAGTTATGAGAACTAGTGGGCGCTGCCTGACATGAGGACAGGTAGGCTACAAGGGAGGCACACCATGTGCAATGTTTTTTTAGCACTTGCAACACGTAAGTCTGAGATAAAATATACCCACTCCCGCACGTCAGTTGGAACAAGTAACAAGATATAATATATATGCGCTTTATAGCATACGCTAAATGATCTGGGCCGAAACACTTGGAAAGAAAAGCTGGTAGGCTTGATTACTCCGTTAAACACAAGCGTTCAGAAATTACGCCCTGTGTATAGGATAAAATTTAATGGGTAATGAATTTGAAATTTCAGATTACGTATTAATATAATTCTTTGTACCTGCCTTTTATAATTTGTGAGTTGATTCCCAAAGTCGTA
The DNA here is from genome assembly GCF_040412425.1 of Macrobrachium rosenbergii. NCBI lineage: Eukaryota > Metazoa > Arthropoda > Malacostraca > Decapoda > Palaemonidae > Macrobrachium > Macrobrachium rosenbergii. The sequence goes on from NC_089751.1 coordinate 558,591, forward strand.
AGTAAATTACGTCTGTCCCGTGTTGAAATGAACTAATGCAGGAGGGAAGCGGAGGGAAAAAATAAATCTCTCTCTTGGTGAGCGATATGTAATGGCACGTATTTGTTATGAAATTTTAATCCCTTTTTTATGGTTGCGAAATTATGTTGAGTATTTTAGGGAACTGCTCCTGCCTCGCACACATCAAAAGCTTGGGGTATGGTATGCAAGGGTGGTTCAAATTGTTTCACAAAGTTCCGTTAGCACACAAGGAGGAAGCTCGTTCCTTGAACGAACATTGTGGGAACAAATACGCGTGGGAAAACAGCTGATCGTAGGACCTTGCTTGTCGGCGACAGAACGAAGTGGAATTGGATGGAGAAAAGGAAAAAAACAAAACTGCACTTTCTTGCTAAATGCGGGTTTGAAATGCGACATGAATGATTTAACTTTGAATATTAGCACTTTTACTTTACGTTAATATTCTTTAATATGTACTGAGGGTTCGTTAAATAACTACGCTTGGAACTGTTTTTTCATCCAACACTGGGACAGTTTTATGCATGCGCTGTTTGAACACAACTGTTTCTCGCTAGCAGCTTGTATAAATGCCAGATATCGCTATATACGGTCTCCTGTAAGATAATGGTTATTTCAAAATGTATCACTAACCAAGAAATGTACATTTTCTTTGCCATAACTATTCGAAATAAACTCCTAGCTACTGGTCCTCGCTTACACATGCAAAATTCACTAACTAATCCCTTCCCAATTCCTATATTTACTCGTTTACAACTCGACACTTTGTCCTACACTCTAGAAATTTTGCGGACGTACACTTCGCGCCTACCCCCTGTTTTCGCTAATATAAGAACCCTATGCATTCCCCTGCCTTGTGAACGCTTATACAATATGAGAACTGCGTTTCTCTAAAGGAATATTAATATTACTCTTATTTCCTTAATTTTAGGACATGCACACACACACACTGTTTACCAAAGTTCTCGGCTCCGATCGCTTCTTGTGCTCTTGAATAATGAAATGATTACCGTGACTGAAATAATTGATTTCATATATTCCTGTTTTTTTCTAGTCTAGCTTAATAGCGAGGCTAATTAATGCTAATAGACTAATCCTGACAATTGGTCGTCACTGTCATAAACTAGACTCTTGGATGTGAGAAAATTGAAACAAAATTATAATGATGCTGCCACGAAACCAAGAGAGCCCAGTTTATGAGCAAAAGGAAAAGTTATTTGAAAACTTACCTTAGATTTTCCTGGATTTACAACTGAATGGGGAAGGTCGCCATATGGGAATTAGAATTCTTTTACAAATTTACAGGGATTTATTTACAGAAACTTAGCAAATAAACAATGAGACACAGAACAACATAATCACTAAGGGGCAGATTCAGGGCACAATGATGCAATGATTTTGCAACAAGCAAGTTGATTAAAATGGGGCCAATATGTAATACAATCAGTTCAATGATAATAATAACATTCAGTCTTGCCCTGATTACACGAAATGGTCTCAGATAAGGCAAATGCTGGAACTCCAGGATGAGAGAATAATTCATATGAACATTTTCGGCCCACAACGGAATTCGGTACTGACTGTGACCAGGAATTTTCAGAATTTTGGTGGCAGATGAGATACTGAAGCACGGATTGCGATCGTTCTGCGTGTCTCCCCTTTTATGACTGTTGTTGGTGCCTACAACTGTTCCAGTTGTCGTCAAAGTTACTTCAACCAGCAGAGCGGGAAAACAATGCAGCACGTCTGCTACAGGTGAAGATAGGGGAGCGTCTCCCTGCTTTTCAAAAGCATGGCTTCTTCGAGCTTCTGGCGTTGGGCAAACTGTACCTGCAAGTATGTCAAAAGAACCAGCACACTTATCATTATATGCCTACAGCTCAGAATTCTACCTGTTCCCTAGTGCTAAATGGCCCTTTTGGCCTCCCCTATCCCTACATGTCTCCCCATCGAGTGATGGGGGGGAAAGGGGGTTTGTATTGTTTGCTGGATTGCACGATGTTAGGGTGGGGGGTAAGGAGGCCTAGCTAATGGCTGTTCCAGTAGGCTCGGGTATTGTGCGATGCCCGCCAAATTCCCCGACTCGATAAGCAAATGAATAACAGCCGAATTCAAAATTAAATGACGGAATCAAATATACAGGAGGAGGGATGTTTATTCTTGACAATATATATATATATATATATATATATATATATATATATATATATATATATATATATATATATATATATATATATATATATATATATATATATATATATATATATATATATATATATATATATATATATATATATATATATATATATATATATATATATATATATATATATATATATATATATATATATATATATATATATATATGTATATATATATATATATATATATATGTATATGTATATATATATATATACATATATATATATATATATATATATATATATATATATATATATATATATATATATATATATATATATATATATATATATATATATATATATATATTGATATAGACATAATTATGATGCTACAAATATCGTTGAATATCCAATTCACGCTCTTTTTGGGAATATCTCCTATGGGGAATTATCATCGAAGGGGATCTTTTTAAGCGATAAATGGATCGGTACCACCGGATCTCAATGCCTCGACACAGTAACATCCAATGACTTCATTCGATGATCAAACCAATGAGCCACCAAGGGAGGTATAAGGTAATGATGAATCTGCTATGGTTATTTATCTGCCGAGAGCGGGGAAACTGTTCTTGGCTTCGGCAAATTAACCCAGCTCCACCTTGATAGCTCATTGGTATGTTTGGGACATTTTTATTACACCGTGATTTGTATACAATCATGAAGCTACAAACGTTGTTTGATATCCAGTTCACACTACTTAGGGAATATCCCCAATGAGGAATTACCACCAAAGGGGGAGTTTTTTATCACACTACTTAGGCGATATCCCCAATGAGGAATTACCACCGAAGGGGGAGTTTTTTAAGTGATAAATGGATCAGTACCTCCAGGTCTCAATCCTTCGACACTTCCAAAGACTGTTCGATGGTCAAACCATTGAGCCACCAAGGGAGGTATAAGTTTATGCAGAATCTGCCGTAATTATTTACCCGTCAAGAGCGGGGAAACCGTACTTGGTTTCGGCATTAACCCACCTCCACTGTGATAGCTCACTGGTACGTTTGGAAAACGCAGCTCTTGGTTTGACCGTCAAATGGAGCCGTTGGTAGTTAGTGTTGTTGAGATGATCTAGACCCGGTGGTACCAATCCATTTATCACTTAAAAAATTCCCCTTCGGTGATAATTCCCCATCGGGGATATCCCCGAAGTAGCGTGAATTGGAGATTAAACAACATTTGTAGCTTCATGATTGTATATAAATCACAGTGTGATAAACATTTCATAGTAAGAGCTGCATGTTCAAACGTACCAGTGAGCTATCATGGTGGAGATGGGTTAATGCCGAAACCAAGTACAGTTTCCACGCTCTCGACAGGTGAGTAAGTATGGCAGATTCGGCATTAACTTATACCTCTCTTGATGGCTCAATGGCTTGTTCATCAAATGGAGTCGTTGGAACGTACTGTGTCAAGGAATCGAGACCCGACAGTACTGATCCATTTGTCACTTAAAAAATTCCCCATTGAGATATTCCTGATGTAGAGTGAATTGGATATTAAACAACATTTGTAGCTTTATGATTGTATATAAATCACGGTTTGATATATATATATATATATATATATATATATATATATATATATATATATATATATATATATATATATATATATATATATATATATATATATATATATATATATATATATATATATTTATATATATACATATATATTCATATATATATATATACATATATAAATACATATATATATGTATATATATGTGTGTATGTATATAAGTATGTATGTATGTATACTTCTGAAACCGATTTACTTTTCCTAAGAGTTCTAGAGAGATATCTGGCATTGAGCAATGTATAAAGAATTCCCAGACACTACCATGAGAAAATCAATATCTCACTTCAGTTAGTATTTATCAAGACTATTTTTCGTTAGAACGCACATCCATGCACACTAACACACACACACATATATCATATATATATATATATATATATATATATATATATATATATACATATATATATATGTACATATCTGCACTTCACTTCAGCAGCGAAGTACAAGAGGAAAAGATAGGCAGAGAATACATTAGTAACTAAGAAAATAGAAAAGTTATTCAACATTTTTCGCAAAGGAGGAAATTATAATTTAGCTCCAAGTGCAAATTTCGCATCAGAAAATGAGAGACTGCCTTGGTGGAGAGAGAGAGAGAGAGAGAGAGAGAGAGAGAGAGAGAGAGAGAGAGAGAGAGAGAGAGAGAGAGAGAGACGGGGTGGAAGGGAGGGGAGGGACAAACTGTAACCGTTTCTTCAATAGGAACAAAATACCTTATTGTTTATTGTACTGTATAAACAGTACAAATTCCCCGAGAAGGAAAAGTGAGAATAGCAACGACAGTCAGAGAAGCAGTCCTTAGTACAGCACAAATGCAGTAACGATTATGGCAAACATCGAGGTCGTTAGCTAGTGGCCAAAAAGCACAGCAGCCCCTTTACAGGGCGGGGCCCTTACATCGTCCCAAGATGCGATGGCTTTCCCGTCCCTCTCATCCATAACTCGGCATGAAGTTGGCTGCTTGCCATTTCGAAGCTGAGGGGAACCAGGGAAAGGAAAGGAGGAGATGAAGGCAGAGCTGAAGAATGAGAGAGAAAAAAAAAGTCAGATAAGAAAGAGAAGAAAAGCTGAGAGATTTATGATGCCCTCTTGCTTCATGTATCTACGTGAGGAAACAATTTTTATATTGTGAATACTGCGATTTTACAATGTTTAGTTAAGTCGTATAGTGTCGTATTTTATTTTGCTCCTACTTTATCTTATCATTTGCAATATCATCTTACCTTACTTTCAGAGGAGAATGTAGACTATGCTATCGGAAATTTTACGCACACACACTCATAGATGTGTACATATATATATTATATATATATATATATATATATATATATATATATATATATATATATATATATATATATATATATAACAAAGTGTTCTTATCAGTTTTGCTTTATTTGAACGTCTGTGTAAGACTAATATAAAGTGAAAAAGTAAGTCAAACAAATCAAGAACCATTGGGAGCATATGAGGTATTCTTGGAAACAAGTGAGATTACCTGGTAGTTACTGCCCGGCGAATACCCCTTCCGCCATTGCGCATAATTTGCGGCGTTATTTATTGTTTTTAAAGACTATCTAAATTTCGCACGTTAGCTCTTTATTAACGAAAAATGAAAAGTTTATATTCATTTAGTTTTTTTTTTTTTTTTTTTTTTTTTTTAGCTGATAGGTAAGATGGGTGAGTGAAGGGTGAGGGCAGTTAGCTAGCTAACCATGGTAGGGAATAGTTTAGAAAGTGAAATATTAGTAAGAGTAATGTCAAGTGTGGTTTATCCACAATTTTATTTAGGTAAGGGTACAATTTTTCTAATATTAACATAATACAATAATAATTTTACATTATAACAACATGGTAAATTGTACATATTGCATATTTTGAATTTTATTTCTTATTAGTATATTCGGATCTCCCAAAACAGACAAATGCTAAGACCCTGAATCTGTACACTTCATTAGATGATTTATATTTTCGTATAAACCTCTCTAGAGTGAGACATCACGAAAATGTACCCACAGGAAAATGCATACAGGCCAATTACTAGAAAGGAATATTACAACCTTTTAGGAACTAAGAAAATGTTTTCACTTACTGAACAATCTGTCACATCTTGTCAGCCTACAGTGTAAATAGCAGCTTGTGTGTAGGACTACTCGAGAAAGGGCGATTATAATACATCCATATTATTACCTATCAGTGATATGTAATTTAATGTCCAGACCATAGTTATATTAACATATTTATAGAAAACCATAAATGTCAGTATTTATATTTTTATATGTAGCCACTTGTATTTTTTTTTTTTTTTTACAAATGCATTCCCAATGCTTTGTGTTTAAGTTTTAGAAAAATCTTGCTAATCACCTGATTTGAAATGTTTCGGTGCCTGCTAGCATCCATTTCCGCACACTTGGGAACTCTGAAAATTATGTTAATATAAAGCTTTTGTTTTGCCTATTGACAATTTCTTTTAAAAAGACTCTGCTTACTTAATACAATGATCACCTTGAAATATTGTAAGCATGAAAACTTGTTAACCTGTTCTTTCTAGTTATTATGTAAGGCTACATAATTTTAAATTGAACAAGCACGACTTGTAATACAGTGATTACCTTGAAATACTGTAAGCATGAAAACTTGTTATCCTGTTCTTTCTAATTATTATGGCAGGCTACATAATTTTAAATTGAACAAGCGCGACTTGTAATACAATGATTGCCCCGAAATATTGTAAGCATGAAGACTTGTTACCCTATTCTTTCTTTTTATTATGTATGGCTGCGTAATTGTAAATTGAACAAGCGCGACTTGTAATCTTCGTCTTCCTACATGTGTAGTTGGTATGTTTCAATGGAAACCATCCATTTTGCACACACTAACTCTGCAGTTTGTCAGAGGGAATTTAGACTTGTTTCTGGTAGCATTACATGTATTCATCAATGGGTTTCGAATAACTACCATCTTGAAATATTACAGTATTATAACTACCATTTTTAAATATTTCTTTGTTTTATAGTTACAGTTTTTGTGTCCAAATTTAAATGAGAAATTCTTAGTCTTGTCTCACTTGCCTCATTTATCATGCATGCCAGTCCTCTGGCTTCTGTGTACTGTGCGACAAGCAAGATGGATGCTGGTAACTATAGTCGATTCACTTAAGGTGGATTCTTGGGCCTACGAGACGTTTGTTTGGCGGCCTCTGATTGGCTGGTGCCGGGAGGTAGGCGACTAGCTCACTATCTCATTTTTACATATGTAGCTCAGAAATCTAGCAATATGTTTATATATTTCTTCATTTATCTCACGTTCTGAACAAGATAGGAAAGTTTTGGTCATACCATAGGATTCGGTATTAATTGTACCACTAAATATGATTTTCTGAAATCAATAAGATAAAACACAAAGGAATTACAACGAGTAAAAGTGAAGCGAGAAGCATTTAATTCTTTATAGTGCTTTTGCTTATCATCAGATTTTGCATCATTCATGCGATCAAGATAAAATAAAACTTGTGTTTTCATACAATAGATTCACCCTGAATACGCTGGTGCTTTCAGATGTTAGATGCGTGTGATATGTGAAGAGAAAATGAAGAATATGTCTTATTATGTTGCATCCGTTCTTGACACAGTTTGCCAAGAGACGGTGATGATGATCTGACGTTGACAGTTGCCAATTAGCGATATGAGAAGTTTGCAGTTTCGACAATATTTGCTGTATTATTACGTGATTACATTTTCTGTAAATAAATGCATACAATTCCCATTATGACTGTCGAACATTTTCACTCCAATATCATATATATCCGTATGTCTGGACATATCTGATAAGAAAAAAAAAATAATCAGATGGATGCATCTGGATGTGCTGGCTTCAATTTAGACATCGCCAACCGATCTTATGGTAAGAAATAAAAAATGCACTTACGTTCATTGAATGAACATATGAAAATAAGCTTTTGATGTTACTGACCAGAGAAACGGTTGGCCATAATAATGAACTCATCATTATGTAGGCCTGTTATTTATCATGTAGTCTACAGTATGTATGCAAATTTCTAGACTAAACTGAACCCAACATATCTAGATGCATCCATCTGATTTTTTTTTTTTTTTTCGTATCATATATGTCCAGACATACGGATGTATATAATACTGGAGTGAAAATGTTCGACAGTCATAATGGGAATTGTATGCATTTATTTACAGAAAATGTAATGACGTAATAATACAGCAAATATTGTCGAAACTGCAAACTTCTCATATCGCCAATTGGCAACTGTCAACGGCAGATCATCATCACCGTCTCTTGGCAAACTGAGTCAAGAACGGATGCAACATAATAAGACATATTCTTCATTTTCTCTTCACATATCACACGCATCTAAAATCTGAAAGCACCAACGTATTCAGGGTGAATTTATTGTATGAAAACACGAGTTTTATTTTATCTTGATCGCATGAATGATGCAAAATCTGATGATAAGCAGAAGCAGGTATAAAGAATTAAATGCTTCTCTCTTCACTTTTACTCGTTGTAATTCCTTTGTGTTTTATCTTACTGATTTCAGAAAATCATATTTAGTGGTACAATTAATACCGAATCCTATGGTATGACCAAAACTTTCCTATCTTGTTCAGAACGTGAGATAAATAAAGAAATATATAAACATATTGCTAGTTTTCTGAGCTACATATGCAAAAATGAGATAGTGAGTGAGTCGCCTGCCTCCCGGTACCAGCCAATCAGAGGCCGCCAAACAAGCGTCTCCTAGGCCCAAGAGTCTACCTTAAATGAATCGGCTATATAATTTCTTTTAGTATTCTCTTCCTGGTTGAAATAATGCATGGTTATTTTTTGTCACCGTCGTCGGTAGCATCTCTAGAGCCATTACCTATGAATTGCTGTGGAAAGACCAGCTCAGTGAACTCCATAAGGGTGCCAATGAGTGCCACACAGCATACCTCCAGTCCCACCCCAAGTACAGAAGTTAGAATGCATCCTACAAGGAACTTGAGAGAGGCGCTTAGCAATTCATAGGCAATGGCTTGGTTAATAACAACCTCTGGGATGACTCTAGAGATACTAACGGCGACGGTGACAAAAAATAACCATGCATTATTTCAACCAGGAAGAGAATACTAAAAGAAATTATAGTTACCATCATCCATCTTGCTGGTCGCACAGTAGAGTAAAACCTTCATATTTAGTTAATCTAAGAAAACTTTCCATCGTCTACCCAGTGTTGTCCCCGATCCATCAGAGATCAAAGGTGTGACCTGAAATTTAAACTTACCTGCTATAGGAATGTGAGCCTCATCATACAAAATATAATGCAGTAATCATGACTTCCCGCTACTTTCGAAATGGTACCATTATGAGGCACTACTGCGACAAATGTGTCTTCTTATTTCTAGGGAGCTCCTACTAGCAGGCAAAAAATACTTAAGACAAGGATAAACTGATGCCTCTGCATCCAAGAGGCACTCTATGTCAGTGGAAAAACATCTAAATCAATCTACAAGAAGAATGAACTATTTTACCGACTTAAAACATGTTTACAACCACGGGACACCCCCACAGTAGCACCGCGATGATAGATTCCCTGGCTTCGCTAAGTTGATCACCAACCAGCCTAACAATCGATTCATTAAATGGGGTATACATTTGAATTTTTGTTTTCACTTGCTGAGTGGTCAACTTGAACCTCATATCAGGTACATTTTGTATAATACCCACATGCATTGTTTTTTTCTATTGTCTCCATTTTGTTTAATAGTGTCCAGAGGCTCACACCAGGCCTCTTATACCCTATCAAATCTTATGAAATTATGGACCAGCCTTGGGCAAGGCTTCAAACATGCATAAGACTATTTTAAGCTGGAACAACTACCACCATTTTGTATCCAGTCTGAGGTGTATATTACTGGAAAACTTTGACGTTTAACATATATTAACTTTTTAGTTTTTGGAAATCAAAACTACATTAAAATATCTATGTACTTAATTTCTGAATAGATTAAAATAAATCAGAATATATATATATATATATATATATATAGAAGTATATATATATATATATATATATATATATGTATACATACATACATATATATATATATATATATATATATATATATATATATATATATATATATATATATATATAGTATATGGGTGTATGTGTGTGCCAGAATAACTCTAGTCATTGAGCAATCTTTTGAACCTCGAACTCTGTTATACATGTGACTTACTATCTAGAAATTAGCACTGTAGTGTTTCATCATTAGCACCATGGGTACAAAAGGGGGGTGGGTGGTGTAAGAACTTCCTGAAACAAGGCTGGTTATGCCTGTAGGTTTAGTAACTTTACGGATTTATCATACCTAATCTCGGTATACATATGACTTACCATCTGGAAAAGAATACTGTAGGGGTAAGACATCAATGGCACCAAATGGGGTGGAGGTTGGGAAAGGGGTGACATAGAGAGAGTGAGAGAGAGAGTAGAGGGGGTGTTAGGGAGGAGGTAGAGGGAAAAAGTTTGTGTGTGTGTGTGTGTGTGTGTGTGTGTGTGTGTGTGTGTGTGTGTGTGTGTGTGTGAGAGAGAGAGAGAGAGAGAGAGAGAGAGAGAGAGAGAGAGAGAGAGTAGAGAGAGAGAGAGAGAGAGCTACCAAACATTATGTGATATCCCAGCACTGGTCAGCTAATATATATGCTGATGTATGTACGTGTGTGTGTGTGTGTGTGTGTGTGTGTGTGTGTGTGTGTGTGTGTATTCCAGCATAACTCTGAAATGCACAGAGCAATTTCAACCAAACTTGGTATACATATGACTTACTATCTGGAAAAGAATACTGTTTGGGTAGGACATCACTAACACCAAAGGGCAAAAAAGGGGGTGGGGGTGGGAAAGAGCTTCCCTGAAATGAGGCTGGTTCTGTCCAGTGAAATGGGCTGTTTATACCGTGAGACTTAGTGCAATTTTACAAATTTATTATACCTAATTTCAGTACACATATGACTTACTTTCTGGAAAAGAATGCTGTGGGGGTAAGACATCATGGGCACCAAAGGGGGTGACATGTACAAAAACGAAAACGACAGATATTAGTGTTTAATCGACGGTTTTTGAAGTCGCTTAAATGAACAGTGACACTCCCGATGTCCTTTAAGTCCAAGTTCAGCCTCGATAGGAACTGGGGGAGAGATGAGTTGAAATATAAAATATAAAAAATGATGGGCAATGTAATTGAAGTAACTAACTTAACAGTAAAGGGAGAAAGTGAGAGAGGGGGAGAGTGAGAGGGAGAGAAAGTGAGAAAATGAGTAGAGGGAGTGTTAGGGAGGAGAAAGAGGGAAAGACTGAGGGAAAGTTTTGCAGAGAGAGAATTTACTGGTTGTCATTCAGAGTTTTCCCAGGCAGCTCTGGGTCCATCAGCTAGTATATGTATATATATATATGTATATATATATATATATATATATATATATATATATATATATATATATATATATATATATATATACATACATATATATATCTGTGTGTGTGTTTGTGTGTGTATTTGTTTGTTGGTTAGAGTTTTTCGCTTTCATAATTGTTGTTGTAGGCGATCACCTTCGTGACATTAACTTCTTTGATAATGACTTTTTCATATTTTCTCACTTCGACTTTCAGTCATTCGTCAAAATTCTGGATAAGGACACACGGTCGGGGTGTGGTTTCCATTTATTTCACTTGCTACGGTCCGTTGTAATCGTTGTTAAAATTAGTCTTATAATAAATTTCTTTCTGTTGTTCTATCTCCTTGTTATATTGTTTTGTTTCTTTGATTTGTTGGCGAACGGTTAAAAAAATTTCGTATTCCTGATCCTATCATTTTGCCTAAAATCCATTCTCTGCACCGAGAAAGAATAATTATATATATATATATATATATATATATATATATATATATATATATATATATATATATATATATATAAATATATATATACAGTATATATATAAATATATATTTATTATATATATATATATATATATATATATATATATATATATATATATATATATATATATATATATGCTGACAACCCAGTGCTTGCTGGGATAACTCTGAATAGCAACTGATAAACTTCCTCTCTCTCTCTCTCTCTCTCTCTCTCTCTCTCTCTCTCTCTCTCTCTCTCTCTCTCTCTCTCTCTCTCCTTCCTAACACCCCTTCCTCCCTCTCTCGCTTTCTCTCCCTTTCACTTTCTCTCTCTCTCTCTCTCTTTCTCTCTCTTTTTAACCCTTCCTTTCTCTTTCCCTCTTTCTTCTCCCTAACACCCACTCTATTCTCTCTCTCTCTCTCTCCTTCTTTCTCTCTCTCTCTCTCTCTCTCTCTCTCTCTCTCTCTCTCTCCCCCTCTCTCTCTCTTTCCCTTTCCAACCCTCCCTGTCTCTTTGCCTCTTTCTCCTCCCAAACTCTCCCTCTACTCTCTCTCTCACTTCCTCTCCCTCTCACTCTCTCTCTCTCTCCCCCCACTCTCTCACTCCTCTCTCTCTCTCTCTCTCTCTCTCTCTCTCTCTCTCTCTCTCTCTCTCTCTCTCAATCCGTGTCTCGTTCCCTCTTTCTTCTCCCTAACACCCCTTCTACTCTCTCTCGCTCTCACTTCCTCTCCCTCTCACTCTCTTTCTGTCACCCCCTTTTGGCGCCATTGATGCCCTACTCCACGCCCCCAAGAATTCTTTTCCAGATAGTAAGTCACATTTATATTGTAATTAGGTATGATAAATTCGTAAAGTTACTAAGTCTACAGACATAACCAGCCCTGCTTCAGGGAAGTCCTCCCCAGCACCCAGTGTCCCCCTTTGGTGCTAGTGATGTCTTACCCCCACAGTGCTGATTTCTAGATTAAGTCATATGTATTAAAAGTTTGGTTGAAAGTGCTCAATGCATTTCAGAGTTATAAAGGAACATACATACATTTATACATATATATATATATATATATATATATATATATATATATATATATATATATATATATATATATATATATATGTGTGTGTGTGTGTGTGTGTGTGTGTGTATGTGCTTGTTTTTTGGGCAGAGTTTTTCCCTTTCATAATTGTTGTTGTAGGCTTTCACCTTTGTAGCATTAACATTTTTGATACTGACTTTTTCATGTTTTCTCACTTCGACTTTCAGTCTTTCTTCAAAATTCTGGATAAGGACACACGGTCGGGGTGTGGTTTCCATTTATTTCACTTGCTACGGTCCGTTGTAATCGTTGTTAAAATTAGTCTTATAATATTTTTCTTTCTGTTGTCCTATCTCCTTGTTATGTTGTTTTGTTTCTTTGATTTGTTGGCGAATGGTTAAAAAAATTTCGTATTCCCGATTCTATTATTTTGCCCTAAAATCCATTGTCTGCACAAAGGAGGAAGAATATGTATATGTATATATATATATATATATATATATATATATATATATATATATATATATATATATACTGAATGTCTTTTACTGTAATACCACAGTGTAATATGCATATAAGAAGGCCCATAAAACACTGTTTGAACGTTGCAACCATATATTTCGGGCACTTCCTTCTGTGCCCCTGTTCACTGGTAAAATATGGACAGATGAAAAGTTGTAAAGTATATATACAAAGCATATTTAGGTGTGGCATTAAGTCTCCGATGGTATGCAGGTGACCGTTTCCTAAGAGGAGGGAAAACAATTCCCTAGTGGCTTTTGGACTCATTAACTCCTGTTTTGCATTCGTCTGGTGGTCGTGTTTCCTGGAGCACCTGTTTGAGAAGAGGTTTAAGGATTAACCCGTCGATTTCATCCGCTTTCCAATGTCCTCCTGACAAGTTCATATTGTTAGTTTGATTGATGATAGCAGATTCCACCATCTTTCTTTTGTATGGACAGCTAATTTTGAAAACAAGCTCCGCCCCACTCCAATTTATGGAATGGCCTCTGTCCCTGATGTGTAGAAAAATCCCTGAGCTCTCTGAAGCATATCGTACTGTTCTTTTTGTGCTCTGTTATTCTTTGCGAGAGGGACCTGCCCGTCTCTCCCACGTAAATCTCGTTACAATTGCTGCACAGAATCTTGTAAACTCCGGCTTATTCCCCTTTTTTATTTAAGTATAAGTTAATAAGTAAGCTCCCGATGGATTTGGGATAATGGAAGATAAAAGGATTGTTAGACCTGAGTTGTTCTGTGGCTTTTTGGATGTTTTCGTCATACGGAAGCTTTATTTTGTTGTTAAAATCTATTTGTCTGTTGTGAGTGGGACCTTTGTAGTATATTTTATTCACATTGTTAATAGCCTTCTCGATAATGTGTGGAAGGTAGAGCAGTTGCGTTAGGTGTTGGCAGGTCGTGTTGAATTCTTTATCTAGGTACCCATTTGAATATATTCTAAGCCCCCTGAGGAATAGGTTGCACCCCACCATGATCTTTACGGAGACATCGTGGTAGCTTAAGAAATGAATGTAGGAAACAGTAAAAGTGGGTTTCCTATATACTGCGAAGGCATATCTGTTCTGTTCTCCTATGATCAGTACATCTAGGAACGGCAATTTTCCTTCCTTTTCCCATTCTGTTTTGAATTTTATGGTCGGAACTAGCGAATTTAGTCTATCAAAAAATCATTAAAGTCTCCCCAGCTATTGTCCCAGAAAGTAAAAATATCATCTACGTATCTAAGCCAGATCATATTGCAGGGTTTGATTAACGACAAAATTTCTGTTTCGAAATATTCCCTGTACAAATTTGCTAGAAGGGGTGATAGGGGACTTCCCATGCTACAGCCAAATTTTTGTTTGTAAATATTACCATTGAAAGAAAACACGTTGTTAGTTACACAAAGGTTGATAAGTTTTAAAGTTTTATCTATGCCAAGAGGAAAATGGTCTTCATATTGTTGCAACTTCCTCTCTAAAAAAGACAACACGTCGGCAATCGGGACTTTAGTAAATAATGACTCGACGTCTAGGCTGAGCAATTTGATGTTATTTGAGGGGATGTTTAAACTATTAAATTTTTGTATAAAATCCTCTGCATGTTTGACGTGGGAGGATGAGAAGGTTCCTAGAAAGGGTAATAACAGGTCTGCGAGCCATTTTGATAATTTACACATGAAAGAGCCCCTGCTAGACGGAAGGAAAATTGCCGTTCCTAGATGTACTGATCATAAGAGAACAATCAAACCAACAATATGAACTTGTCAGGAGGACATTGGAAAGCGGATGAAATCGACGGGTTAATCCTTAAACCTCTTCTCAAACTGGTGCTCCAGGAAACACGACCACCAGACGAATGCAAAACAGGAGTTAATGAGGCCAAAAGCCACTAGGGAATTGTTTTCCCTCCCTCTTAGGAAACGGTCACCTGCATACCATCGGAGACTTAATGCCACACCTAAATATGCTTTGTATATATACTTTACAACTTTTCATCTGTCCATATTTTACCAGTGAACAGGGGCACAGAGAAGGAAGTGCCATAAATATATGGTTGCAATGTTCAAATAGTGTTTTATGGGCCTTCTTATATTCACACACACACACACACACACACACACACACACACACACACACACATATATATATATATATATATATATATATATATATATATATATATATATATATATATATATATATATATATATATATATATATATATATATATATATATATATATATATATATATATATATATATATATATATATATATATATATATATATATATGATGAGCAGTTCTAACAATGGAACTAAATATTTTGCAAGGAGGCTTCTCAAGGTCCGTTTCTGCTCCCACAAAGGTGTCAGCTTCAGGACAGGTTGCACATTGTCCAATCCCGAACTATCCAATGTTCGGAACCACTCTAAGATTTGTGGTACCCGCTTGGATATAAATGATTCTAGAATTATTGGATCTGCCCATAAGGACGACGAGTTGATGGTGTTGGAGTCACTTTTTATAAAAACTAATGTACTTACACTAAACACCCAATCGCCGTCCACACAACTGTTTTTATAGCATATTTGCCTATTTGTGTACTCTCCACGTTTGTTATAGGTTTCTTTCGTTTGTTTATTTTCTCCCTTTCTTTTTAGTCACTTTTTAGCTCTTGCCTTGGTAGGTGTTCCTTTCAAGTTTTGTTTTAATTTTTGTATTTGTAAATTTTTAAATTTTTAAAGAAGTTTTCCCGTTGCATAAGTGACATTTTAAGTATTTATTGACTGTAATTTTCCAGCCTTGAAGATGCATCATGTGATGTGAAACGTTGGCATAATAATCTTGATCTTGTGAGAGACATACATGCCTTTACCTCTTCAACCTCAGATATATACATACACACATATATATATATATATATATATATATATATATATATATATATATATATATATATATATATATATATATATATATATATATATATATATATATATATATACTAACTGACCAACACGGCACTGCCCAGGATGACTCTGACTAACAATCGATAAACTTTCTCTCTCTCTCTCTCTCTCTCTCTCTCTCTCTCTCTCTCATTTTTTCCCCTCTTTTCTCGTTCTTAACACCCCCTCTACTCTCTCTGTCTCTCTCTGTCTCTCTCTTTCTCTCTCTCTCTCTCGCTTCCCTCTCCCTCTCACTCTTTCTCTTTCTCTCTCTCACTCTCTCACTTCCTCTATCTCATTCTTTCTTTTTCTCACTCTGCCTCTTTCTCGCCTCTCTCTCTATCTCTCTCTTCTCTCTGCAATCTCCCTTGTCTCTTTCCCTCTTTCTTCTCCCTAACACCTCCTCTACTCTCTCTCTCTCTCTCACACTTCTCCCTCTTTCTCTCTCTCTCTCTCTCTAACTTCCTCTCCCTCCCACTCTTTCTTTCTCACAATCTCTTCCCCTGTCTCTCTCTCTTTCTCTCTCCAACCTCCCTGTCTCTTTCCCTCTTTCTTCTCCCAAACACCCCCTCTCTCTCTCTCTCTCTCTCTCTCTCTCTCTCTCTCTCTCTCTCTCTCTCTCTCCTTAGTTCCTCATTGGACGGTGGGTATCGTTCTCAGCTAGCACTCTGCTGGGCCCGTGTTCGATTCTCTGACCGGCCAATGAAGAATTAGAGGAATTTATTCCTGGCGATAGAAATTCATTTCTCGCTATAATGTGGTTCGGATTCCACAATAAGCTGTAGGTCCCGTTGCTAGGTAACCAATTGGTTCTTAGCCACGTAAAATAAATCTGATCCTTCGAGCCAGCCCTAGGAGAGCTGTTAATCAGCTCAGTGGTCTGGTTAAACTAAGGTATACTTACTTTTCTCTCTCTCTCTCTCTCTCTCTCTCTCTCTCTCTCTCTCTCTCTCTCTCTCTCCAACCATCCATATTTCTTTCCCTCTGGAGCGAATATGCCAAGGAAAAGGCGTTAGTTTTCTAAGCTTTTGGGACAGATTTGTAGGGAATAGAAACCTATAGAAAAAAGATGGAACTTACTTGAATTTGGAAGGAGCAAAATTACTAGAAAACCTTCTTAACAAAAACCTCTTGAAACACCTTAGTGAACTGGACACTCAAGGGAAGAAGCCGGAAAGGTCCTAGAATTTGGTTACTAATAGCACTGCAGGGAGCAGTGAAAATAAGGGAAATGAATAAAGCCACCGAGGACAAAATAAAAGATAGAAAAGTCCCTCAGGGTGGCGCAGTTTAATGCACAATCTATTCGGAACAAAGCAGATCTCTTCAAAGCATTGATAGCGAGTGAAGAATTGGATATAATAGGTATCAAAGAAACACGGATACAAGAGGCAACAAGAGACTTTGTAGGAGAGTACCAAATAGCAGGATATAAATTGTTCAAAAAAGATAGACCCAATAAAAAAGGTGAAGGCGTTATGTTATATGTCAAGGACCACCTCAGTCCAATAGAGTGCAAAATTACAACCACTCACGACGTAACTGGCATCAAAATAAGCAGTTTAGGGAAGAAGTTAATTCTAATACTAGTGTACAGACCTCCCCACCAACCTTAAATGTCCGGCAAGGAGCTGTATGCATTACTAGGACAAGAAATAAACAACAAACTCTGCATAATAATGGGAGATTTCAATACAGCAGTACACTGGGACACTATGACCTCCACATCAAGCTTAGAAGGAAAGACACTTTTAGAATTTGTCAAAAGTGAATTTCTCCACCAATGGGTTGACAAACCTACTAGAGGAGACAACATAATAGACATAGTCCTCTCAAGAGAAGATAACCTAGTGTCTGACCTTTAAGTAGGTGGAAATTTAGGCAAGAGCGACCATAAAATTATTACATTTCATATTAATATTCGCCATGAAAAAGAAAAGACGATACTAAAGAGATTAGACTACCGTCGAGGAGACCTAAAAAAACTAAAGGAGTATGTTAAAAATCTTGAGTACGACAAGAACACAGACATAGATAGCTACTGGGAAGCCTTTCTAGAAAAATACACAGGAAAACGCTGCAGATGTATACCATTAAAGCGAATACAAACAAACGGCAACCCCTCAGCCTAAGTGGTTCAACATAGAAATTAAAAATAAAATAAGAGAATGAGACAAATTGCACAAATCAATGACTCCACACCCAACACCAGAAGAAGCAAGCAGGCATAAAGAACTTTGTAGAATGGTGGACAAGTTAGTAAGAAATGCAAAGATAAACGAGAATAACAGAGTTGCATCAATTTGTAAGGAAAAACCCAAGAATTCGCTGCGCATGTTAATAGTAGGAAGCCAATAAATTAGGAAGCCAATAAAAAATAGCATAGGTCCCTTAAGAAACAACAGAGGAAACCTAGTGAACTCAGACCTGGAAAAAGTGGAGTTACTGAATAAATTTTTTACTAGTGTTTTCACAATTGAAGACACTACCTCAGTCCCTGAACCAGCTACTAAATGTGAAGGGGCAAAACCGCTTGACAAAATAATACTTACAGAGGACGTTAAAAACAAAATATAAAACTAAACAAGTTTAAATCTCCTGGCCCGGATGGGATTCATCCAAAAGAAATTAAAGAGTAAAAGAGGAGATAGTTCCTCACCTATAAAAACTCTACAGAAAAACCGCAGAACAACGAAAGGCACCAAAAGGATGGAAACTAGGTAATGTGCAGCCAGCTTACAAAAAAGGTCCAAGAGAAGAACCAGGAAATTATAGACCAATCTGTCTAACGTCAGTCCCTTGTAAGATTTTTAGTCCATAATTGCAAATCAAATTGTGGATCACATTGATAGAAACAACCTGTTGTTAAACAGTCAACATGGCTTCAGACAAAACAGATCGTGCCTATCAAACCTCTTGGAGTTTTTCATAACATGCTTGGTATTTACGACAGTAGTAGAACAACAGATATACTCTACTTAGATTTCCAAAGGTCTTTGACAAAATTCCACACAAGAAACTAATGATAAAAGTTAGGGCTTTAGGAATTGTAGGAGAAATAGCAGACTGGATTGAAGACTGCGTAACTAAAAGAAAACAGAGTCGTAATAAACGGTGAAGAATCAGAATGGGCAGATGTGACAAGAGGAGTTCCTCAGGGTTCTGTCCTTGACCCACTCTTGTTTTTTATTTACGTTAATGACATTGATGTAAGCTTAACTAGCAGGATAGCCAAATTTGCAGATGACACCAAACTAGGTGTAAATGCAGCAGACTCAGATACAAAGGAAAGTTTAAGAAATGATCTAAGGGAAATAAGAGGGTGGTCAAAAAGATGGCAAATGCCTTTTAACTTGGATAGGTGTAAAGTGTTACAAATAGGAACAAACAACCCTCATGCCAACTATATGCTGCTTGAGAATGACATAAATAGTGGAGAACAAGAAGACCTTGGAGTCATCATTACCAAGGACTTAAATCCACAAAACAGTGCATAAAAGCTGAAAAGAAGGCACAGAAACTAGTGGGATACATAAAGAGGCAGTTCAAATACAGAAACAAGGAAACAGCGCTGCAGCTCTACACATCCACAGTTAGGCCTCATCTTGAGTATGCAATACAGTTTTGGACGCCAGCACTAAGAAAGGACATAAATAGATTAGAAGGGGTACAAGAAAGAGCCACAAAGTTAATTCCATCCATCAGGCAAATAGGTTACCAAAGATGACTAGAGAACCTGAACATGCATGGCTTAGAAACAAGACGATTCCCAGGACAACTCATAGAAACATTCAAAATACTGAAAGGTATAACAAAAGTAGACAGTAACCTCTTCACATTAAACGAAAACCAGACAGGAAATAATGGATGGAAACTAGAACTGAAGAGATACAACATCTATATATATATATATATATATATATATATATATATATATATATATATATATATATATATATATACATATATATATACATATATATATATAAATTATATATATATATATATATATATATATATATATATATATATATATATATATATATATATATATATATATATATATATATATATATATATATATATAAAGGTGAATGTCTAAATGTTTACATACTACAGAAATTCAGACCACTTCCAGACTCTGAAAAAACTTTTGCACACAGACTCCATTTCACCACAGAAAGGTTATAACTCAAAATCGAACCCCTACCCCATGACAGACATGCAAACACAGACAAAACAAAAGTATTTCATCACTTTTTCCTACAGTGCTTAATGGGTTAACTCTCGTTATGACGCTCCACCATTTCTCCCAGGTGCTCTCAGTCATATGATTAACTTACAACAATAAATCCAAATCCCCTGTCCCATAAATTTTTCATCAGAATTTATGTGAATTTTGATAATAATTTATGAGGATTATTAATATAATTGCTTATTACCTCGATAAAATCAACACTGAAAACCTATATTGGTTTAGATGAGGTTTGGAATGAATTATCAGCAAAAGAGTGGTGAGGAGCAGGAGACAGCAGACGAAACGATTGCCAGTCAACCATATATACAGGCCTTCCTGAGTCTATCTCAGCACACCATAAATTTGATCAAAGAACTAAGTAACGTTTTTCATACAATCACGAACATGCAAAAAAAGAAGCATCAACTTAAATTCGGTGATTCATACACTTTTATTTGAAGTGGACACTTGGTAACTACATCAACCCGTGAACAGCAAGACTGGAAAAGTAACTACCAGTCAATTCGCACCTATTGCTGCATTCCTCTCATTTAGGGAAATAAAATGTTTGTTTATGGACTTGTATTAGAATGATATTTATTCACTTCTAGCTTTATCAACATGCATTTATTCAAAACAATACATAACCATTTGCCTTACATTCCTCCGCAAAGGGAATGTTGTTGTTTATGATACCTTATTACGTCATAACTACAGGAATAAATTGACCGTTCGCTCACCAAACCTTGTTTTGTACGGGTTGATATAATTACCCTACGAACATGTATAGCGGTAATTTTTGCTATCATTTCGTGTAACCTTATAGTAAATGCTACGTTCATAAATTTTTCTTTCATTGTAAAGCTAATGAGCTGTATTATGCTATGTTAAAATGTCCCTAAAATCAGTATAGAGCAAATGTATCACGAGTTGAAGTTAGTTCTGTTGGAAAATGTTTGGAACTTTATTTTTCTTAATTCACCAAAAAAATCGTTAAACAGAGATATCTAATTTTTTTTTATTTGCCACAAAAGTAAAATAAATTGCCTTTCTTTTGATATATAATTTACTTTTATTTAATCGGTGTAATATAACAAAGGGCAGTGAAACAAAGGCAAAATGTAAGTGACACCTGTTAGTTATTATTTTTCAAAAATAAAAAAAAGGTACATTGAAATATAAAATTTTAATTACAAGAAGGAAAAATTCAATACTTTTCGTTTCCAATAAATTCTGCTGACTGATGAAGAGGCGAAGAGTAGCTGCTGCAGCAATTTGCTTAGAATTGGAAAGAAGCAAAATGGCGTAAAATAATATTGTCTGATCATTTATACTTAAAACAAGATGTATATTCTTATACAATATTAATGAATGAGTTTAAATTAGGAACTGGGAGAGAGAGAGAGAGAGAGAGAGAGAGAGAGAGAGAGAGAGAGAGAGAGAGAGAGAGAGAGGAGAGGATAGAGACAGAAAGGGAGGGAGAGACAGTTTGTTGGTTGTTAATAAGTTTTCCTGGGAAGTACCAGGTTGGTCAGCTAATATATATATATATATAATAATATATATATATATATATATATATATATATATATATATATATATATATATGTATATGTATATATGTATATATATAATATATATATATAATATATAAATATATATATATATATATATATATATATATATATATATATTATATATATATATATATATATATATATATATATATATATATATATATATATATATATATATATATATATATATATACGTATATATATACATATATATATATATATATATGTAAATATAAAAATATATATATATATAAACCATATATATATATATATATATATATATATATATATATATATATATATATATATATATATATAAACTGTCTGCTGTACTGCATACTTTCACTTCCGTAGGAAGAAGTTGCTCAGAATTAACTGTGTTGGAGCTTCACTTATTGTGCTCAGGTGTCAGCTGTCTTCCAAATTTTCAAAAGTTTTCCTTTTATATATTTTGGTTAAATGAGAATTATGTTTCCCTTAAATACATTTATCTAGGGCTTTAAACTGTAGAAATTTTCCACCTTTCACTGGGCAGTAGCGACCGAGTCTTTATCTTAAAGGTACATTGTAAAATTCTTGGAGTTAAAATTTCACTTTGACTACGGCCATTCAGAAATTTTATATAAGTTCACTAGTCACTTGAGCTTTCACTGTCACCTCTCCATACATCTCATACACTCCTGCCCTGATACCCTTTTTTAATTAACTCTCCTTCCAGAGTCTTTGTATATATGGGTATTCATTCGATGCCGAAATCTGGTATAATTTTCCCAAGTTTCGTCCAGATGGGCTTTCCTTTTCCATTAATGTTTCACGTTTAATTATCTATACAATTCGCTCAATGGTTGTTATCGAGTTAATGTTCTGGTGTGCGAGAGGTCACCGGGGCGAGGTCAAGATCGCTCAATTAGCCCTTTTTCCCAGTACTGTATGTGATAAACACTTGATTCAAAGGCGATGAACAGTTAAACTCGGCATCTGGGATCACTTAGTTTCGTTATCGCCCCTTTTCTGTTTTGCTCTCTCTGTCTTTATCAAAGATTTTCTGTGTGCCCTCGCATGTATATCAAGATATTTAGTTTATTCAATTATGGACTCGATTCCATTATATATATATATATATATATATATATATATATATATATATATATATATATATATATATATATATATATATATATCATCCAGGTGCCATATCCCCAAGGACGTCGGCAATCATGGCTTGCCACTCCTCTCTATTTCCGGCTCTCTGCAGCAACTGAGCTGCAGACATTCTTCCTCCAGTCATTCTCACCAATCCATCCATATATTTTTGTCTAGGTCTTCCTCTTGGCCTGACTTCCATTGATTTTACCAGTGAGAGAGAGATGTTCTAGTTCTTGTCTTCTCACTATGTGACCCACTAAACCGCATTTGTCTACCTCTCACTGAAGCCAAAAGTTCTCTCTCAATGCCTACTCTCTCTAATACCTGCTCATTAGTTTTCCTTTCTGTCCATGATATTTTCAGCATCCTTCTCCAAAACCACATTTCTGCAGCCTGTAACCTCTCCTCATCTGCCTTCCTCAAGGTCCAAGTTTCACAGCCATACAACAATACAGACCAAACAAAACACATTTCACAAATCTTCTCCTAAGATTCATCGATATTTTTGAGTTGGTGACTAATCTCTTTATCTTACCAAATGCATCTTTTGCCATGGATATTCTCTTCCTGATCTCTTTTTCGCATTTTCCATCACTTGTGACAGTGCATCCTAAATAATTAAAACTATCGGTTTGTTTAACTGTTTCAGCATTAATTCTTATATCTGTTCTTGGGGGATTTCATCTTTGGAGATAACCATAACTTCTGTTTTCTTAATATTTATTGACAGACCTCTTTCTCTGCTTGACTCGTGTAAAGTACTGACTAAAGCTTGAAGTTTATCATGAGAGTCTGCAACAAGTGCTGTATCATCAGCATATCTGATATTATTAATATTGACTCCTCCAACCTTAATTCCTTCCATATCTCTGAGATCTCTCATTATCATTTCACTATATAAATTGAAGAGATCAGGTGATAACACAACCCCTGTCTTACACCTCTCTTGATGTGCCGAGTCTCTGATTTGTCATTTTCTACTTTCACTGATGCCTCTTGATTCCAATATAAATTCTTTATCAATCTTAGATCTTTCCCATCGATATTTATCTGTTCCAATATCCTTATAAGGTCTACATGTCTAACTTGATCAAAAGCCTTTTCATAGTCAACAAAACAAATATATAGATCTTTTTCACTTCTATTGCTCTCTCCATCAACATTCTCAAAATAAAAATTGCATTTCTTGTCCCTTTATCTCTCATAAAACCACACTGTTCACTGCCAATCTCTGGGAGTATCTTATTTCTTATTCTATTCAAAACAATCCTTAATATTATTTTTTGTGATCTGACTCATGATACTGATAGTCCGGTGTTTATTGCACTCAAGTGTTCCTGGTATTTTTGGCATTGTGATAAATGTTGAATTGTACATCTGTGTTGCAGGCTCTCCATCTTCATATATTCCTTCCACTATTTCCATTAATATATCAATGATGTATTCTCCCAGAGCTACCAACATCTCTGCTGCTATTCCATCATCACCTGTTGCTTTATCGCTTTTCATTTGTTTTAAAGATGCCTCTATCTCTGATCTGATTATACTTGGTCCTTCTCCGTTGTCATTGAAGTCTAGATGTTCTATTCTATCATCATCAAACAATTCTCCAATATATTCCGTCCATCTTTCCAATATTTCTTTTGACTCCATTACTATGGTTCCATCCGCTTTTTTGATACCAGTGCTGATACTTCTCTTCTTTTAAAAGTAATTTCTTTCACCTTATCATACTTTCTCCGTTCATCCCTTTTATCCAAATCTTCTACCTCCTCACAAATCTCATCCATTGATTTCTCCTTTGCCCTTGTGCATTCCCTCTTAATAGTTCTATCCAGGGCTCTATATCTATCTTCATTTTTACCCTTCTGTAGCCTTCTTTCATCCATCATTATCAAGATATCTTCTGTCATCCATTCTCTCCGAGCTCTCCTTTCTGTTGATGGTATTATTTCATTACCTTCTCTTATTGCATTTTCCATATTTTGCCACTTTTGCTGAGGATGTTGGAGCACTGGGCCTTCCTCCTTAAGCTGGTCATATCTATTTCTTACAATTATATTATATTGGTTCTTCATTTCCTCTGTTTTCAATAATTTCAGTTGCCTCTTTGATTTAGGTGTACTCTTCCTCTGATTTTCAACTTCACCATCACTGTTGCTACAACTGGTACATGGTCACTATTACAATCGGCTCCTGGGTAGGTTTTCACTTGCTTGACAGAGTTCCTAAATCTTTTATTGATGGTTAGAAAGTCTATTTGGTTTCTAACTCTGTCACCAGGGCTTTTCCATGTCCAGAGATGTCTTGGGTGGTGCTTAAACCAGGTGTTTGATATAATCTGTTCTCTCTCTAAGCACCAGTCTACAAATCTGTTTCCTCTCTCATTTCTTCTACCTAATCCAAAAGGCCCAACAATATCCGCTGTTCTTCCTTGTCCCACCTTCATTGAGGTCACCAATAACCATAATTACTTCATGCTCTTTGCAATGCTCTCTTGCCTGATTTAACTCTAGATAAAATTGATCAACATCCTCTTCATCATGTTCAGATGTAGGTGCATATACTTGTATTATGCATATATATTGAATGTGTGGCTTTTATACGCACCAACAAAATCCTGTCAGATACAGCCCAATAGCCTATCAAACATGGTTTCACAGATTTGTCTAGAATCACACCAACACCTCTCTCAGCACTCTGGCCTCCCGAGTATATGAAGGTTCCTCCTGTTGAAGTTGGAGAACATCCCACTCCTGGCCATCTAACCTCACTAAGCCCTAATACTTGTAGCTTCATTCTTTCCATTTCTCTCTCTACATTCATTTTCTTTCCAGCCTGATATAATGTTCTAACATTCCAAGTAGCTATCCTTATTTTCCTTGTTTTCTGTTGTCTTTGGGTTGTTATTACATTTCTTTCTTTTCTTTTTGGGGCAGTAGCTTGATGACGGTCAAATGCCACCTGCACCACATGACTAGTTTGACCGGGCGAGACAACCACATCATCCATTCTGATATACTGTAGTTCCCACTAACGCCGTTCATCTGTAATCTTCTTTGTGACGTAGCCATGATTATTCTTGGAGGTTATACATGGTGAGGTCTCCAGTTCTCTTCCTAAAAAGGTTGACCATACAAGGCAGTAGGGGTTTTAAAATGGGAGTTTTCCTTCTCCTTAGCCTTTAACTAAAAAGTTTATCCACAAGGCAGTGGAGCTGTACCCTAGCAAGGGAGGTTTACAGGTACTACACCTTTCCCAAGGGTGACCTGGAGGTAGTTGCAATTCAAGGTAACATTATGTCCTTTAGCAAAGCTTTGCAACCGGATACAGTTTAGCCTCATATCCAGGAGTAATATATACTGTATATATATATATATATATATATATATATATATATATATATATATATATATATATATATATATATATATATATATATATATATACGAGTACATATATATATACTAGCTGACCAACCCAGTGCTTCCCAGAAAACTTTGAATAACAACCTATAAACTGTCTCTCTCTCCCTCTCTGTCTCTCTCTCCACCCTGCTTTCTCTTCCTCTTCTTCTTTCTTTTCCCTAACACCATCTCTTCTCTCTCTCTCTCTCTCTCTCTCTCTCTCTCTCTCTCTCTCTCTCTCTCTCTCTCTCTCTCTCTCTCTCAGGTTTTAATTTAAACTCATTCATTAATATTGTATAAGAATAGACATTTTTTTCAATTATAAATGTTTAGACTGTATTCTTTTACACCCTTTTGCCTCTTTCCAGTTCTAAGCAAATTGCATAACAGGTACTCTTCCACCTCCTCATCAGTCAGCGGAATTTATTGGGAACGAAAAGTATTGAATTTCCTCTTCTTGTAATTAAAATTTTATATTTCATTGTACCTGGTTTTTTTTTTTATTTTTGAAAATAGTAACCAACAGGTGTCACTTACATTTTACCTTTCTTTCACTGGCCTTTGTCATATCACACCTAAAAAGTAGTAATAGATTATATATCAATTTATTTTACATTTCTGTTAAATAAAAGTAAATATACATATATATATATATATATATATATATATATATATATACATATATATATATATATATATATATATATATATATATATATATATATATATATATATATATATATATATATATATATATATATGTATGTATGTATATATATGTATATATATATATATATATATATATATATATATATATATATATATATATATATATATATATGTATATATATATATAT
Source organism: Macrobrachium rosenbergii (assembly GCF_040412425.1). Classification (NCBI taxonomy): domain Eukaryota; kingdom Metazoa; phylum Arthropoda; class Malacostraca; order Decapoda; family Palaemonidae; genus Macrobrachium; species Macrobrachium rosenbergii. The sequence continues at coordinate 586,042 of NC_089751.1, forward strand.
ATATATATATATATATATATATATATATATATATATATATATATATATGAATGTCTTTTACTGTAAAACAACAGTATAATATGAAGATAATAAGGCCCATAAAGCACCGTTTGAACAGTTCAACCATATATTTAGAGCACTTCCTTCTGTGCCCCTGTTCACTGGTAATACATGGAAAGATGACAGATACAAGGGTATATATACAAAACATATGTAGGTGTGGCAGTAAGTCTCGTTGGCATGCAGGTAGCCATTGACCCAGGAAGTATGGAAATTAAGGTGTACCCTTGTGATTTTTGGCTTCGTTAGCTCTCGTCTGGCTATGCATCTGGTGGTCGTATTGTCCGTCCTTCCTGGGTCAATATTTTACCAGTGAACAGGGGCACATAAGGAAGTGCTCGAAATATATAGTTGAAATGTTCATGCGCTGTTTTATGGGCCTTTTTATCTTCATATATATATATATATATATATATATATATATATATATATATATATATATATATATATATATATATATATATATATATATATATATATATATATATATATATAAGTGTTTCAGAATTAGAAACGCCCCCTTTACAGCACAAACTAAAACTGATATGGACAAAAACAAAAGTAATTCAGAACAGGTATTTATTTAAGTTTTCTCTCTGAGTATTTAATATTTTTGTGTGGCCTCCATCTGCCTGTACCACAACCTGCATTCTTGAGGGTATGATCTCAGCAAATTGCAAAAAGCTGAGACTCAAACTCCATTTCCCTGAGCACTTCGGTCACCTCTCTCTTCGCAGGTCGCCGAGGCTTGGTACACCATCATAGTTCACTGTGCGTGCTTCAACACGACCCTTTAAGATACTACCAATGTTTTCACACACATTAAGGTCAGGGGAGCTACCTGGAAATTCACTTGACGAGAAGAAATCGATACCACCGTTTCGAAGCAGCTCCTGTGTCTGAACAGCCTTGAAAAAATGGTGCCTTATCATGCAAAAATGTGACCTCTTCAACAGATAACACATTTTCAGGATCTTTGAGGAAAGGAAATACTCCACCAGTAAGCACAGTTTCTCTGAAGCATTCACCATTCCATGACTGTCCTTTTTCTTTGATGATCCACATTAACCGTTTGGCTGTGAAACAGAGACAAATTCCCAAACATTCAGGAAATTTCACAACTTGGCGATAGCGCACGTCATCGCTGATATCATCCAACTTTGCAGCCCAAATGATGTCATTTTTATGATTTGGCTTCCTGACTGTGTAAATGAAGAATTCATCTGATGCGGCAACACGGAGAAAGTCAGCTTCATCCCAATCTTTAAGAAATGAACCACAAAACCATGCACAGTCTTCTCTCTGTTGCTGAGTAATGTTGGGCTTGCTGATACCATGAAATGGCCTGATACCAGATTTTCTCAACTCACGATATACAGCGCTATAACTTCTCTTCTTTCCCCTTTCTGTTTCGAGATCCTTGTCTCATCCTCAAGGCTAAAAATACAAAAGTAAAATATACAAATACAGCAGGAAAAGTTAGAATATATGTACAAATAAATTATGATAAAGTAAAACATCAATGCAAAAGGCAAACCTAAAATATAAAATTATTAAAAAGAGAAAGAACTAGAATATTTCAACTAACAGACTTTATTCCTCGAAGTTCAGATGCTGTAAGAAAAACAGTAAACATAAGGTGGGGTGTGGTTTTAGGCTATATACAGGGGCGCGGACGAGGAATAATTGTTCAAAAAGGGAACAACCTTCTTGATCGCTAACGATTCAAGAATAGGGAGCTGGTGTCCGTGTTGGCTGGTTAGTATAATCTTAAAATCATTATAGTTTATTTTACTTTTGCAAAGTTTTATATGATTTCTAATATTTGATGTTTCAGGATTGGACAACTTGCACCAATTCGAAAGCTAACGCCAATATGTGCGTCACATCTGACCTAAAGCAGTCGGCGTGTGTTTCCAACGTATGTCTGACAATGTCACTGACAGCAAGTAAACAAATAAACAACACCGGACTGCATTAAAGGGGGCAGTTTTTCTTTGTGACGAAACATACCACCAATAGTTCTTGGGTTCTTAAATATGAGCTTAAAGTCAACTGCAGGAAAATAATTCGTTCAAATCCCTTTTAGATTGGGTAGGAAAGAGACGGCATGAGCAAATGGAAAACTTATCTAATATGTTAATTTATGTGCCAAGTGTGTGGTAGCAGGAGGGTGAAAGGACTTATCCAATGTTTTCTTAACATATTTTAAAAATAAATTGGATGGATAGCAATTGGATTTAAAATAATCATAGAGAAAACCTATTTCCTTGTGAAAAAGATGCCAATCGGATGTAAGTATTATGGCCCTGTGGAGGAGAGTGGACAGGGAATTCATTTTAAAATTATAAAAACACGAACTGTAAAAATTCTGTCCAAGACCAGTAAAGGTTTTCTTGCGAAACACACCAGTATGAAATCTATTGTCATTGCGGATGACGATGGTGTGTAAAAAGGATAATTGGTTATTATTTTCTAGTTCATAAGTAAATTTAATGTTATTGTGTAGTGAATTAGCATACTGTAAAAACTGGTCACAGTGGTGACGGTCTCTGAAAAGGACAAAAGTGTCGTCAACATAACGGCGATAAAATAAAGACTTAAAAACAGAGGGACAGCTGTCCAGCAGTGCTCTCTTGAATTTGTGCATAAAAATATCAGCAATAATGCAGCATTTCCCTGACTTCATACCATGTTTTCCTGGATGTTCGCCTTGCTCTTCCTCTTCCGCCTCAGGTCCAGTGGCATTTTGCATTGCCGCGACCTGATCCTGCGCAGATACGACCACCCTCTACTACTGACATGTCGTAAATTGGAGATTACTCTGAAGAAGTGGTGGAAAGCAAAACTCGACCTCAATTTTTGCTTTTGCAATATTGCCAGCTCAATCAGGTCACACCCAACTTTGTTAAATTTAAATTGTATAGACGTTCATTATATAATACTAAATTCTATCATGATTCCACCTCTATTGAAATCTGTACCAAAGAAAATCTTATTGGTAAACATGTCAAACCTATACAACTTTTGTATAATGATGTCCACAACCGGCTCACACTTACTGATTTAATCATTTTTAACTGGTTGTCATCTAAAGATTTAAATGGCTATATTGAAAAGGTACAAAACGCCCATAACAACAAGCTTAAGAAACTGGGTGTCTTCAAGCCGAATTTTTCTGGTAAAGGGAACAAGGTGGTTTTCAACTTCTCTAACTGTAACTTAACCAAGAAAGAATAATTTCTTCTATCTTTTGGGCTGTGTTTTTGCTTACCCAACTACAAACCCTATTTGCCCTTCGAAGTACTTTTTACCAAATTGAAGAACTTGCCTTTAAATGCTAACCTATCAAAATTCCAAACTGAACTGTCCACTTTCGCACATACTAATTGCCACAAACAGAAAACTAGATGGGCCCCTTTCTTTAATACAGATGATCTAAATACCCTTCAGAAATTAAGAAAAAAAAACAAGAACTTATTATTTTCCAAACCAGATAAAGGTAGTGGTACAGTTATTTAAAATAAAATTGATTATATAAAAAAAATGCAAAATATACTCAATGATGATTCTAAATTTCAGAAAATCGGTAACGAAGATTTTAAATTTATTTTCAAGAAAGAGGACAAAATTAACCGTTTTTTGAGATCTTTAAAGAATAAACAGGTTATTACTCAAACTACTTATAGTGAGCTTTCCGTCACTGGGTCATCTTATGGTATCATGTATAGCCTCCCCAAAATACATAAAGAGAACGTACCTATGAGGCCAATTCTTTCTTCATATACTACATCCAACTACAAAATCGCAAAATACATAGTCCCCCTCTTGGAAAACTCTTTCAAAAATGAATTTACTGTTAGCAATTCCTTAGAATTTAAAAATAATATTTTATGTCAAGATTCCGATCTGGTCATGGCCAGTTTTGATATAGAGTCACTATTCACTAATATACCAGTGGAAGAAACAATCAATTATATTTTGGATACTATTTTTTCATGGTGAGGACAATGTGTACCACAGTTTTAACCGCTTAGATTTTAAAGAGCTGTTGAAGTTGGCGGTGCGGGACATGGCCTTTGTGTTTATTGATGAAGTTTACATGCAAGTGGAAGGCGTAGGAATGCGTAATCCATTAAGCTGCATTTTTGCTGATATTTTTTATGCGCAAATTCGAGAGAGAGCTGCTGGACAGCTGTCCCTCAGTTTTTAAGCCTTTATTTTATCACCGTTATATTGACGACACTTGTTGTGAAAATTCAGTCACAACACATTGTTTCTTGCTGATGTTATTAGCTATAGGGTTGCTAAGGATGATGAGAACGTCTACAATCTAGGGAAGGCTCAATGAGACAACAGTTTTTTTTAAATGTTGACTTGTAAACTACCTTATTTACACAATTATTTACATACAAGTACCCATCACTAATGGATACATGATCAAAATGGAATTCCCCCAGCCAAATAATGTCACAATAGCAAAACAAATCACACAGTAAACATGAAGCCGACACAGACTTCGTTACATTACTCAAAATATCAATTACCACACTTGAATAGAAAGGAAATTCACTTTAAATGTTTACTACCAGTTTGAAATAACTTATAGTTAAACCTTGGTGGACACATTTACAGAATTCAATTACTTATCCTTCCTTACTTGCTGTACCATAGGATTGGAGTAAGGTAAAAGGTGCCATTTGGCGTCCTGAACATTTAAAAGTCTATTTTGACACTGAATACAAAAACGTTTACAACAGCAATGATATATTCAGTTGGGATGAAGATAACAGGAGAGTTATCATCCCTTACGTTAGGAGGAGGAACAATAAGGCGGGGGATATTAGAAGTGTGAGTATCAAATTCAGCAATAAAGATGCCAGGTTGTTAGGTTTTAAAAATAATACAGCGTACGAAGTTCACGGCCTTGAGGCACTGAATGCGCATCTCTCTGACGATTCCTTACCCGATAATTGTGGTGTAGATTATATGTACGTGTACACAGATATCGTTCAACCGACTGTTTTTGGAGGTGAACTAGTAAATATATTGGATTACTTCACATTAGAAAGTGGTAAAGGGAAGGGGATACACAATACAATATACAAAGCATTGAACACGAACATCCTGGAACAGATTTTGATCGTTATCATGGACCAGAATGGGAGGCGTATCCATTTCAATAACGGTTCAAGTGTCACCTGTGTGCTACATATAAGGTCCAGATAGAGAGGTACGTATGAAAACACCTTCTTTTCAGTCTTTTTCATCATTTATTTTCTCAACTTCACGTAATTAGGAACGTTCAAACGAGCACTCTGCTTAACAAAAAACAGGGGAGGAGATTGAATGTTTTTTTTTAGTTAATAAGTATGAGGGTTGTCTTCACTCCACCCTCCGAGGTGGAATTTAAAACATTATTCCTGTCTGAACCTTTAAGGAAGGGAGGGGGTTTAGAAGACATTTCAGTTTTCTATCTGAGTCATAGGAGAGGCGGAGGTGTATTTTCAGCAATTGCCAGCATTGCATGTAGGGTACTCCCTTTTTTTTAATGTTAAAGAGTTTGGCAGATCGGTGTTTTCTGATGTAGTGAATGATTGGTTGCCCTTGCGGGAATCTTTAAAAGACATGGAGTGACAGCCCTCAAAAGCATGGGCCGACGAATTTTAAATGGAAGTGGGAGGGTTGTCAGGAAAAAGGTGGGAGGTAGAGTAATTCATACACTCGCTAGCTCAGCCACGAGGAGAGGGAATAAGAAGAATAAAAAGAAGAGAATGACGAATCAAAGGGTTAAATCGAGAAGTAAATATAACAAAGATGTGCACGATCTTCTTTAATTCATTAACCTTTTGCCCATTGGCGTTCACGCACATATTCTCTCTCCTCTTGTATTTTTTTTCCAGGAACAGCAGGCAATGTTCCTAACGTGCCAGGGACAGGAAACAAGGTTCCTGTCTCCTCCTATGTCACGGGTATCTCAGAATTGTTCCCGAATGTGAACAGACGTAGGATTATAGAAAGCTCGATTAATTAGAAGGAAAGGTTGGATTTCACACTGAGTAACAATTCAGTAAATCGAATCCTGACTGACAGCTACATCGAGTTTCATATTAATGGTATTACCGGTTCCTTCTTGGATTTATCGAGTATAGCTTCGGAATTATACATTACAGTGGCCAGGGCCGGCGTGCGGCTAGCGGACAATGTACACATTGCACTGGTTTATGATATAAGTAAAACGCTTTTTAAATCCATCTCTGTTTTCTTGAATGAAAAGCTGGTGGAATCGTGTCCCGTTTTTAACTATCAATCATACATAAAAATGCTCAAGAGCATTAAAACCAGCGCACTACCAACTGTTGGTATAAGTGGGTTTTTCCACCATGACTTTAACTTTACGCATGGTGTTACACAGACTTATACACCACGACTTTCGGACAGCTGAGTAGGTGGGAATCTCAAGTGATGAGCTCTGTTAAGAATGGGAGTTCATATGTACTTTCCACTCCTTATAGGTCTGGCGAGTATAGACATGTATTTGCTGGATTCCGTGGATTTGAGATTAAGACTCGAAATGGCGAATAACAACTGGGTGACGGGTGCACACACAGACAGACACTTAAATGATCTGAATATAGAAAAGGCCAAGTTGTGGATTGATCAGGTTACCCCTCATTATAACACCATGCCCGCTTTAAACACCGCTCTAGCAGTTAACCCGATACAATATATATTTGATAAGACTTTATATAAAACGTTGTTATAGGGCAGAACGAGGATTCCATTTTAATAGATCAACCTTTCAGTACCTGTATACCTGAAAAGATTACACCGGCCATGATAAGCATGCAAACATTTTCAGGGAATTACACGGCCAATAGTTTATATTTCGGAGCTTATGACTTGAATAATGTGCACATCACAGTTAATGGGAATACGGTGTATCATATCAACTGTAATTTTCCTAATACTATCATGCAATTGTATTACGAGACTCAAAAGTCGATAGGAGGGGGACATGATAACCTCATAACCTATAATAGTTTTAAAAATCTGAGAGCCATCTATTGTTTCAGCTTCATTACGGGAGAGGTGGAAGATTCTATGCCCGTTGAAATTTTGGCCAGTTTGAGAATATCTATAAAGCTGGGCACAGTCGCACCACACCCTTGCATGATTTTACTGTTCGGTGACACGAAAGTTATTTTAACCATCAATTCGGATAGAGTCGTTCAGTGCGATGTTAGGGGCTATGTGTGATGGGTACGAAAGAAATCGAGACAGTTTTACAAGGTTCGCTAGGGAGTCTTATTAAATATTTAGGTGTGTTCGCTTCAGATGAAGTGGGTGCGTTTAAAATACCCGCGAATAGAATTAAACCTCTAGTTTTTATATCTAATACTCTACCTTCAACTTCTAGTATTGACCTTGGCAGACATTGGGTGTGTTTTTATATAGACTGTTCGCCTAGAGATACAATCTACTTTTTTTTGACAGCTACGGTATAAACCCACAAATTTATTCGGGTAGCTTCTCATCTTTTCTTGATGCACATTCAGATTTTACCCTTCGCCAGTCCGTAAGGCAGATACAGCCTGATAATTCTTACAAGTGTGGTCTTTACGGCGTTTTCTTTGTTCACTGTACGAGTCATAGAGGGTTAAAATCGGTTTTGTCATTAATGAGTGCTGTTTTCTCCCCGAGTCGTTTGAAAAGTAATGGCAGATGGGTGGCAGAATACTATTTCAAATTTTTCAAGAAGGTGCGATGTTCACACTGGAGTTCGAGCATTAAACGAGTTCTTACATACAAGGAGTGATTGCGTTCTTTAAATAAAAGGTAATGATTAATTCCATTTTTAAAAACGTTGCTAATATACATCACATAATTAATTTTTGCAGACGTTCAGTTTTTCTGAGATATTTTATTTTTCTTACTTAGGATGAATGGTCGAGGAGGAGGAGGAGGAGGAGGAGGAGGAAGACGAGTTCTTCTATGCAGAACACTAACGGGAGAGGGGAGAAGAAGGGGGAGGGGAGGAATGTCAGGCTGTACGACATACTAGATTTGGAAGCTTATGGTCATTTTTTGTAAAATTATTTAGAGGTTTAAGGTTGGTTATAACAACTCGTGGTGGTATTGTATTGGAATGTGTGTCGGTAGAACCCCAAGATTCATGTACTTGTTAATGTATACCGCTTTATCTAATAAAATGAGTGTATTGGTAGAATTGGTTTTTATTATCCCATACAAAGGTTAAGTGACACTAACAATGAGCGTGATCGAAAGCGTGTTAAAACGTGTGACTTTTAACAATCGGGTTGAGAGTTAAAGCTGTATATCTCAGAGAGATGTACATTGTAATGTCTGTATGACATATCGAAGAGGTTTAACTCTTATCAGTCATACAGCTGTTGATGAGTCACGCAGTGGGTCTCTCTCATATCAGCTCAGCAGGTGTCTCCTCTCCTCCTCCTAATCAGACTCTTATCAATAAAATGGGATTAATAACAGATAGTTTATATTGATTCAACTCTTATCAGTCATACAGTTGTTGATGAGGCACACAGTGGGTCTCTCTCATATCAGTTCAGCAGGTGTCTCCTCTCCTCCTCCTAATCAGACTCTTATCAATAAAGTGGGATTAATAACAGATAGTTTATATTGGTTCGACTCTTATCAGTCATACAGCTGTTGATGAGTCACGCAGTGGGTCTCTCTCATATCAGTTTGGAGCCTTTTACCCTACTACCAAATGTTCAGGATGCCAAATGGCACCTTTTACCCTACTACATAATTATTTTAAAATATACATGTTATTTTCTTCAGCAAAAATATAAAATTAAATAAATAATAATAATAATAATTATAATTGAGGACACCAAATGGCACCCTTTCTTGAGGACGCCAAATGGCACCTTTTACCCTCCTACCAAATGTTCAAGATGCCAAATGGCACCTTTTACCCTACTACATATTTTTTTTTATATACGCATGTTATTTTCTTCAGCAAAAATATAAAAATAAAATAAATAATAATAATAATAATAATAATAATAATAATAATAATAATAATAATAATAACTGAGGACGCCAAATGGCATCCTTTCTTGAGGACATAAATGTTCAGGACGCCTTAAATGGCACCTTTTACCATACTGATGGGTGGTATAACAAAGAACCCCGTAGTGCTTACAGTTTTTGCAAGTTACCTCTATGATGTCCTGGATCGGAGAGCCGGTTATCTGAGCCTGCTCCCACTCTTTATAATCGTTTGAGGAAGGCGGGAAGGTTCTCCAGCTGTGCCAATTTGTGTATTATAATGCCTTTTTCAACAAGGCTCAAATTTCACATACTTACTTATTACTGATGACTTTATTTAGAAAAATTGAGATTCACCCTCACAGGTGCTCCATTAATTAGCATTCAATGATGCGTAATTGCTACTTGCCCGCCAACTGGACACATGCAAGTCGCGCACCAGCGCCGTCCAGATGAGATCGAGGTACGTTTGTCCGGCCCCATGTGCAATCAGGAAAGACAACATGATTTTTGGCGCCCAGGGGCCCAACAAGGTGGTGAAATGCATAATTTTTCACCAAAACACTTTTGTCATTTTCAGAGGTCGTCACCACTGTGACCAGTTTTTACAGTATGCTAATTCACTACATAAAAACATTAAATTTACTTATGAATTAGAAAATAATAATCAATTATCTTTTTTAGACACCATCGTCATCCGTGATGACAATAGATTTCACACTGGTGTGTTTTGCAAGAAAACCTTTACTGGCCTTGGACAGAATTTCGTGATTTATACCAGGTGTTTCGAAATTAGAGCCCCCCACTCCACAGAACAAATGGAAAGTTATGAAGTTTTCTGCTATAGCCTATCTCCAAGTACATTATTTTAAGTTTCTATTAAGCTATTTTTCATTTTACATTTCTTGTATTTTCAGACTGAGTGATGGAGTTAGATACAGCCATGGCTAACGACTTGGAGGAAATCAAATGGATTGACCGAATCCGGGCTATAACCTTCAGAGGCCAGGGATGCTGGCACATCCTTCATTTCACATTCCTGGATAGCTAAATGCGTTAAGAGAGATGAATCCTTTGTTAAAAGAAACTGGAACAAAAATCCATATGACTGTCATCGCTGAAAGAGTGAGAATCTTGGAAGGGCTGAAGACCTTTCTCAGGAGTCAAAAGACGTCATAGCTGAGGCAGTGGGTAGACCAAGAAAGTCTTTATGTAAATTGGCGCTTGAACTAGAAACAAAAAGGGGAAAGAAGAGAAGTTATAGTGTTGTATATTGTGAGTTGAAAAAAATCTGGTATCAAGCCATTTCATGTTATCAGCAAGCCCAACATCACTCAGCAACAGAGAGAAGACTGTGCATGGTTTTGTGATTCATTTCTTAAAGAATGGGATGAAGCTGACTTTCTCCGTGTTGCCGCATCAGATGAATTCTTCATTTACACAGTCAGGAAGCCAAATCATAAAAATGACATCATTTGGGCTGCAAAGTTGGATGATATCAGCGATGACATACGTTATCACCAAGTTGTGAAATTTCCTGAATGTTTGGGAATTTGTCTCTGTTTCACAGCCAAACGGTTAATGTGGATCATCAAAGAAAAAGGACAGTCATGGAATGGCGAATACTTCAGAGAAACTGTGCTCACTGGTGGAGTATTTCCTTGCCTCAAAGATCATGAAAATGTGTTATCTGTTGAAGAAGTCGCATTTTTGCATGATAAGGCACCATGTTTCAAGGCTCTTCAGACACAGGAGCTGCTTCGAAACAGTGGTATCGATTTCTTCTCATTAAGTGAATTTCCAGGTATCTCCCCCGACCTTAATGTGTGTGAAATCATTGGTAGTCTCTTAAAGCATCGTGTTGAAGTGCACACTGTGAACTATGATGGTATACCAAGCCTCGACAACCTGAAGAGAGGTGACCGAAGTGCTCAGGAAATGGAGTTTGAGTCTCAGCTTTTTTGAAATTTGCTGAAATCATTCCCCCTCAAGAATGCAGGCTGTTCTGAATTACTTTTGGTTTTGTCCATATCAATTTTAGTTTATGCTGTAGAGGGGGCTCTAATTTCAGAAACACCCTGTATGTATATATATATATATATATATATATATATATATATATATTCAAACTGGATGGTATCTAATGGATACCATCCAGTTTGAATGAGGTCCTTTTAGTAATCCTACTAATGCACAGAACAATTGTGTATGTGAGAAAAGTTAATATATATATATATATATATATATATATATATATATATATATATATATATATATATATGTATATATATATATAATATATATATATATATATATATATATATATATATATATATATATATATATATATATATATATATATATATATATATATATATATATATATATATACATATCGTATGTATAGAGAGAGAGAGATAGATATAGATAGATAGATACATAGATAGATAGGTGTAGATATACGCAGCACCATATGATGCATCTTAAACGAAAATTTACGCATTTATTTCACAAAACTCATATATACATTCTTAAAGATGAATATGATATTCATAATGTGGAATTAAGTACCAGTCTTAGCCCAAAATTTTAAATTCCTAAACTATACACTGAACAATGACATAAGACTTACGTCAGTCCTATGAAAATAGTGAATGCACGTTAATAAAGGCAAGAAAGTAGGTTCCCATAATTTTCCGTTGTGAAAGCTATTATAGTGATTTAAAATTTTCCCTATTTACCGAGTTTTTATTTTGTATGCATGTATATTTTGTAACTATCTGCATAATTTTTGAGAGTGCTTTTCAAATTTTGTTTGAAAATAAAAGAAAACCAAAAATTATCTTGTAGATTTATTTACAAGGATTATAAGTCAATGTGGGAAAAATTCAATGAAAAAGTAACGAAGAGAAATCATTAGATCAAAGCGCAATCAAAGATTTACATATTAATTAGATCGCAAAGTGATGGGGATCGTTGTCAATCTTTTAAGGGAGTTAAAAGACTAACTCTGGTAAACTCGATTTCTTCAAACCTTAAACGACTATTACAAGCTATCACCACACTCAATAAATGTATGATTAATAAACATCTCTTATGTAATAACGTGTCTTTGGAAAATAAATAATTCACCTATCATGTGGCCAAATGAGGCACCAAACTGATTTTGATCGGAAACATTTGACCCATATTTTCATGAGCTTGTAGATGAGTGATTGCTGTATTCCTTAAGGATAAAAGTACTTAGAATGTATTTTGTTTGGTCTCAATTGTTGAATAATTTTCTAGTTTATAAACTGGTTTATGAAGTGAATTTCATTTCATCATGTTAACAAAATCCTATCGACCGACATTCTGTAAGGATAATACATTTATTTATGAAGTCATCGTTCTTAAATCACCTTTATTTTTCTCATAGCCTATTTAGAATATCAACGGAAGCAGTAAGGGAGAGAAAAGAGACTGACAAGTACAAAAACATTATGGGATGAAAAGTTCTGTAGAGAAGGGACAAAGGGAATGTAGAAACGAACTTTGCAGGAGTGATCCTGAATGCACGCCACAGATTTCTAGAAAACTGAGTGTCACCTATCTAAGCTATCAAAGGGCATTCGAATAGTTCTCTGTCTAAAATCTAACCATACTGCTATACGACATAATCGTCAACAGTTGAAAAGAAGATAAATGATTAAAAATATGGTTGCGCATCCCGTAACAATCTGGTAGTTTCTAAAGTGAAATCTTGCTGTACTTGTGAAACAGCAACGGGAGATGAGTGTTGACTGGTCCGGGCTGAAGAGCGAGCTTACGCTGTAGCAAAGCATCAACGTCCATGACATTGATTTCAAAGGGATGTCAGCAAGGTTTCGTAGCTGTAACGTCAGGGGGTGAAAAGGATACTGTCCTCATTGGCTATTTTCTCTCTATGGAAAGAGATAGAGGGAGAACGAGGAAAAGGAGGAGATTCTTAATTTAAGAAGACACAATGTTTTTAAGTTTAAGAACCTACTTTTAAAGTAGTGACCATCTCAGAGAAACTCTACCCACTTGAGTTTTAAAACCATAGGGAGTATGGCCAGGATGTTAATATCTCGCTAAGAACGAGCGGGACCTAGAGCAAAAGAATAATTCACTTGAGCTATTAATTTCAATTAAAATTCGCCTGATTGGTAGTCGTTTATCACTCAAGTCAGACAGTGATATTTCTAACCACTGAAGGAGTTAACAGCATAAAGAAAAAAATTAATAAGGAGACATGAAGGACAGAATAAAAAAAAAATAAGAATTAAGGATAGGAAAATGGGGTAATATTATAGATTATTTTTCTCAAAGTCTCTGGAGAGAGGAATAAGCCAAATGGGCCAGGATAGTCTTTAGTGAAAAATAACAATGTTGGCAAATAGAATATGAGAAGAAATATTCCACTTTATTTTCTCTCTCAAAAATGCATATATATACATACATACATTAATATATATATATATATATATATATATATATATATATATATATATATATATATATATATATATATATATATATATAGTTCAACAAGCATTTAAATTTAACTACTGTTTTGCGCTAAAAAGTTTCTTACAGGGATCACTTCTGAATAGCAGGTTAGTCTATCAGCGATTGTTAACAGACAATATCAATGACAACTTTTTCAAACGGCATAAACAGGTCCTAGGGATTACTTATTTATGTTAACCCGCCAGTTGACATTTACCACAACTTAGAACATATATTTTTATGTCCCTTTTCATATTACGCCAACATTAAGTCTTATTTATACTCCTGAATGTTTTATTTGTCCCTAAATGCCCTTGATCATTGTTTCCTAATTTCAGACGTACCTCACAGAATTTTCTGAGGCGTAACAGTTGTTTGTAACCACGTCCTTGCTAGTCGATTTAGGACGTTGTCTATTTCTGTATCTAGACCTGACCTAGTTACTGCTATTTCGGATACTAGAACCTCACTCAGAATAGGATTCACACACTTAATGTAGCTAGATCATTACCGACAATTATGTTAATGCAATCAATGGGAAAACTGTCTGCAGCTTCTAATTTGACTTACTAAGACACTTCACGATTCTTTATGTCCACCTCTAATAACGAACAGATAACTCAAGTGTTTGGGAATCCACCCAACATAAACAGTTCTTCAATGTTGATCACCACATTGGTATGCACACTGACACTCCTAACAAGGAAGACAGCAGCTCTGGTGTCCCAAAGCAAAACTAGTTGTCCCATATCCCTTCCTTTGAGAAAACTACCCTTCCAAACAGAAAATATTAATTCTTGTTTTCTTTCATGCTTTCATCCATACTTGATGGAAAATTACCAAGTAATTCTTTGCCAGATGACCTTTCCCATTACATCATGGATACCTCTTTAATCTTACAAAATTTGGGAGTGTGACCAGGTTTCCCACATGCCTAACAATAGTAGTCAGTCTTACCTTCATTGCTGCTATGGTTACTGGAATGTTTATTACACTGGATTTTACCTATTGAAAATCAATTTTCTTCTTACATTCACTCAAACCATGAGTAGGCTGTCAGTGCCATCACATGTCGAAAGACTTTTTATACCTATCTTCTAAATATAACCTGATCTCTGGGGCACATTATTCTTCAAAATTTCTAGCAAAACTAGGTTCTTAAGATCATCCAAATTATCAACTTCAGCAAAGGTTAAACAATACTGAAAAAATCTCTCTAATTTATTTCCATACTTTATATTATACATACTACTTTCATCCTTTCTTAATCTTAGGAAATTTCTTATGGTATGACTCTGTATGCATTAAGAATAATTTCTTTCACATTATCATAATCTTGTTTCTTTCTATATCCTTCCCGTTCTAATTGGTCATGATGTCAGAAATCCTGGCAAGGTTGCCACTGTTACAACTCGGTCTTGAATCATCAGGTTTGTTCTTACTTTACTTAACAACAATTGGAAAGATGTTAAGAAATAAAGAACAAACTAAAAAAATGAAGTGAATTTATTCATAATATTCACTAGAAAGGATATGTTGCATTCACGAGACTTGACAAACTGTATTATTAAGAGAAAAAAAATAGAATTAATATTCTAGTATCTAACTTGTGAATTATCCTTCAAGGCAGTGGAGCTGACGGTTGATCTGTAGAAGACGCAGGTGGTTTAATCCAAGGGGGCAGGAATCAATGGTAGCAGCCTTCAAAGTTTCCAAAGGGTGTGTAAATATGGGTAATCTGCTTTCTCTTGACAAGCTGAAACTGTCTGAAGGAAACTTTTGCCTGAAGGTATAATATTAAATCGTTCTTCTCCTTTCTCTTTCTCTTTCCTTTCTTACTAGGGTGATCCTATAGGAGTTTATGTACCCCTAAATGGGTGGGGTTAGTGGTTAATGGTTACACCACAGGCAATTGTCATTCCCCTTGTATGTAGATTCTTGAAAATTCCACTTGTTAACTGCCTTATCAAAAATACTCCTTATCCAACCATGCAAGACTAGCAATTTATAGAAGATGAAGCATTGAAAACCAAGCGTGGCTATGAAGGGATAACATGTAACACAGAGAGGTGTAGACAGACCCAGGACAACAGCAGACTTGATGTCTACAAAGCATATGCATATAAATAAGAAAATTTTAATTTCATTTTGTTCTCTTCCTTAGCCACAATAGTCACAACCCTGGACAACACTTCATTGTATTGTTTAAGATGATACAGTCACTAAGGTCTTCACCAAGAGGGCTCGAGGGAATAATTAGACCTGACCTTACTTTAGTCTTTGAGGGATTATATGGAGTCAAGGATGACTTGAGCCTTGGTTCTTTGTAGAGGGCTTTGGCATCGTCATGATATTGAGGCTGAGGATTATGATTTCCTCCTCCTTTTTTGTTGTTTTTGTTGTCTTCCAACATTTTTCCTCATAAAATTCGTCAGATGGCATTGATTGCTGCAGGTAGAGTTGTCTACTCTGTAACATAAAATGCTTTATCTTTTCTTCACCTGTAAACAAAGTTCTAAAGGGGTCTTCCTGGAAAGGGCCTTCTCTTAACAGATCCTGCAAGCGCCTTGACAAGTGCAATAGGCAAGTGGTGAATAATGTACCCACAACAGACCCCTTGCACTAGTGAAGGCACTCACTGGATCTATTTAAGAGGGGACCTAGGGTTCGATAGCTTCCTGAATATTGTTCACTTAGCCGTTAGGCAATGCTCTAGATGCACAGTTTCAACTAAGGAGGCCAAGATGTCAGCACAGATAATCTTCAACAATGTCTTTTAAGATGAAATGGTCGTGACAAACCAGACACCCTATAGACAAATGGAATGCTGATGAAACTTCATATAAAGAAGAAGGCAAAAATTGCACTATTAAATTCTACTATCAGAGTGATATGCACTAAAACTATATAGAAGATGAAATGTCAAACAAATGATGATTGAAAGAATGTTACTTCCATGTTGGATTAAGAGTCATCCTCATCACATACTAAAAAATATGAAAACTACTCAGCTCTTGATGAAGAACAACCTGGCATCCCCAGAAAGTCATCTTTGAATATGTATACCCAGTGGATGGATGCCATCACTCAAGCATCAGGAAGATGAATATTAAACTCTCAAAGTGACTCTTGTGTCACTTCCAGTAAGGAGTCATATTTAATTATTGCAGTCACTGACACCAGAAAACTGTTGAAGGTGACAGAAATTGTTAAGGCCATTGAGATCGCAGACACAGCGCCTCCTATGAGTTTACATGTCCCTGACAAAAAGCAAAATATGAATATCATAAATGAAAGCAAATTTCTCACCATTCTCACATGTAGAAGCCTAAGGAACAAGCTGGGGCCAAGCACTACCAAGAGCAACAGAGAAGGAGAAGAGGGGAAGTTAATGGAAGTGCTTCCAGTGCCCAAACTGACAACGAGAAAAGAGAGAGATGAAGAGAGAAAGAAGATGAGCGATTATACCACACATGAGCAAACTATCATTCTGGCTACAGCAGTTGGGAACACAAAAAAGCAGAACCCCCAACCTTCTGACAACCTAAACCAAGGAAGCTTCATTGTCCTCAGTTTCAAGCTAAGCCAAGATCATCTGACATCTCAACCAAGCAACGAAAATTCATCCCACTAAGTCTTCTACTTAACTCCTTCAGCTCACTATATATATATATATATATATATATATATATATATATATATATATATATATATATATATATATATATATATATATATATATATATATATGTATATATATATATATATTATATACACACAGATATATATATATGTATATATATATGTATATATATGTATACATACTCATGATATTGCCTTCAAAATGTATATCTTTCCATGATTTTGAAATATTTGCTGCTCTAGTTGTCATGTAATCTTTGTAATGATAATAGTTGGTGAAATATTGTACGTAGTGTATGTAAGATTTCACAAGAATTAATTATACACTTTAAACAATAACGTAGTAGGAGAGAGAGAGTTTAAGTTAGACCGGATGTTCTAGCTGTCATCACTAGAGATAAGCAAGGACTTGGGTTCTTCTTCTTGTTTTGAAAAACATGCTGGGCATGATTAGACCGTGTGGCTTTTTGAGAAATACAAAAGTTATTGCACCAAAGCACATGACAATTGTTTCATGTTTAAGATTATATTACCCTGATCACGTATTGTTCTAATGTGTTGGTTTTGTCAGCAAGATATTTGCTAGAATTTTATCTCGTTCCCAAAATGTAATGACATAATTCTGTTGGGGTTTTACTTCTAACTGAAATCCTAAAAATTTGCTCATTCTGATTTCAGAGACCTTTCGTGTGGTTCCCTCTCTCTCTCTCTCTCTCTCTCTCTCTCTCTCTCTCTCTCTCTCTCTCTCTCTCTCTCTCTCTCTTCAAAAGAGAGAAGTTATTAACGTAAAATATACGTGTTGTCATTGGTATTAATCTTAGCTTTTGAGATCTGATACCAGTAGTAAAAAGTGTATATAATGGTAACAGCGCCTATCAAGAAAAGTATTTTGTGAATTTCGAGCTGCTGCATTTGGGGTGATTTTGTGAAAGTGTTCACAAGCTTGTGTAAGGTAAAGTGAATTTCACTAAAGTCCTCATAGCACTCCAGTGTTTCCCTTTCCTTTGTGGAATTTATCGTTATTTATATATTCATTACGTTCCATATTTTCATGATTCAATTATGCATATATATATATATATGTATATATATATATATATATATATATATATATATATATATATATATATATATATATATATATATATATATATATATGACTATTTATCACATCACCGTGATTCATATACAATCGAAAGCTACAAACGTCTTTAATATCCAATTCACTCTACCTCGGAAATAATATATTTTTTCATATATGTTACCGAAGGAATTTTTAGTTGATAATAAGTCCACCGTCCCGTGAGGTCGAACCACCGACGGACGAGGAATCAGGACTACATTGACACACTAACGCAGTCGGCCGACTGCGTTAGTGAGTCACTAACAGTCCTGATTCCTAAATCGTCGCTGGTTCGGCTGGGACGATTACTTATTATCAACTAAAAAAATCCCCTTCGGTAACATATATAATATGTTATTTCTGAGGTAAGTGAATTGAATTACAAGACGTTATATATATATTATATATATATATATATATATATATATATATATATATATATATATATATATATATATATATATGTGTGTGTGTGTGTGTGTGTGTGTGTGTGTGTGTGTGTGTGTGTGTGTGTGTGTGTGTGTAGAATCTACTGGTCACTTTTACCAGATACGTGGTCAAGTCGGCAATTTGACCTCCTTGTGATTATGGTGACACGGGTTCGTTTCCGCAACCGGCCATCCAAGCTACTTCAATTCCTTGCACTTGAATATTTACGGCTTTGTAGTGAAAAGCATATCCAAAAAAGCGCGAAGAATTCGAGAAGTTAAGAGGGCATTGTGGCTATTAGAATTACATATGTGTCTGGTAAAAGTGACCAGTAGATTCTACATATATATTTTACTGTATATATATTTACTGTATATATATATATATATATATATATATATATATATATATATATATATATATATATATATATATATATATATATATACACATATATAAATATATCTATATATATATATATATATATATATATATATATATATATATATATATATATATATATATATATATATATATATATATATATATATATGCATCAGCCAGGAGAAAGGTGAAAAGAAATGGCTAGTTCTGGCGCTTTCAAGTATTTCCACACCTCATCAGGGTTCAGGTACAAATGACAAAGAAACAAAAAGAGTCACAAGAAGATTTCGCGGGAAGACAAATATTGCTAAAAAGATAAACTACGCTAACAATTGCCGAACAGTGTTAATGCTTAATAGCCTACTTATTTACCAGACAACAGATTCAGGAAAAAATGTATTGGTTTATTCAATAGACAATTACCTGCACTCAACCTAAAGTTAATCCCGATGAACCCCCGAACCATAGGGTCCCTCTTTCATTTCAAGGATAGAATCAGCCTCCTGCCTACCTCCGGTGTAATCTACAAATGTATCTGTCCCACATGTAATCTAGCCCTTTAACGCCGAAGCCCTATTTACAAAAACGTTTCCCGTATGCCGGCGGCGTTCGGTGAGTTAGCGCCGAAGCGGAAAAAGTTTTTCAAAAATCACAGCACGCTTAGTTTTTAAGATTAGAGTTAATTTTTGGCTCATGTTTTTGTCATTGCCTGAAGTTTAGTATGCAACCATCAGAAATGAAAAAAATATCATTATCATATATAAATATTGGAATATATGACAGCGAAAAAAAAATCGTATATAATTGTATACAAATCGCGCTGTAAGCAAAACGGTTAAAGCTAATGACTTAATTTTTTTTAGTTGTATTGTACACTAAATTGCAATGATTTTAGTATATAACAAATTTTAAAACGATCAAAGCAACACAGAGAAAATATTATCACAAAATGACGCATGAATTCGTAACGTGCGGACGTAAAAATTTTTTTTTTTCAAAAATTCGCCATAAATCGAAATATTGTGCTAGAGACTTCCCGTTTGTTGAAAAATGAAGCTAATTGATTGAACATTACTAGACTGTAAGTGTTTTAGCTTACAATTGCAGTTTTCGACCATTTCGGTCGAGTTAAAGTTGACCGAAAGTCGATTTTTTTCTATTTATCGTGATTTATATGAAAATATTTCAAAATTGATAAAAGCTACAACCATGCGTTATTTTTTGTTGTATTGTAAAGGAAATTGCGCACATTTTCATATATAAACCTTTATGTATCGACTAATATAAAACGGTGCAAATATTACGACAACGAGACGAAAGAATTTCTGAGATGTTCGGCCGAGTTACCACGCAGACGCAAGGAAAATGTTTTTTTTAAAAATTCACCATAAATCGAAATATTGTGCTAGAGACTTCCAATTTATTGCAAAATGAAGGTAAACGATTGAATATTACTAGAATGTAAGAGTTTTAGCTTACAATTGCGTTTTTTGACCATTTCGGTCGAGTTAAAGTTGACCGAAGCTTGAAATTTTGGCAGTTATCGTGATTTATGTGAAAATATTTCAAAACTGATAAAAGCTACAACCATGAGCTAATTTCTGTTGTATTCTACATGAAATTGCACACATTTTCATCTATAAAATTTTATGTAACGACTAATGTAAAACGATGCAAACATTACGACAACATGACGAAAGAATTTCTGAGATGTTCGGCCGAGTTACCGCGCGCAGACGTCAGGAAAAGATTTTTTTTCAGAAATTCACCATAAATCGAAATATTGTGCTAGAGACTTCCAGTTTGTTGCAAAATGAAGATACATGATTGAATATTACTGGAATGTAAGAGTTTTAGCTTATAATTGCGTTTTTCGACCATTTCGGTCGAGTTAAAGTTGACCGAAGCTTGAAATTTTGGCAGTTATCGTGATTTATATGAAAATATTTCAAAACTGATAAAAGCTACAACCATGATTTATTTTCTGTTGTATTTTACATGAAATTGCGCACATTTCCATATATAAAACTTTATGTAACGACTAATATAAAACAGTGCAAACATTACGACAACGTGACGAAAGAATTTCTGGCGCGGACGTAAGGAAAACGTTTTTTTCAAAAATTCACCATAAATCGAAATATTGTGCTAGAGACTTCCAATTGGTTGCAAAATGAAGGTAAATGATTGAATATTACTAGAATGTAAGAGTTTTAGCTTACAATTGCGTTTTTTGACCATTTCGGTCGAGTCAAAGTTGACCGAAGGTTGAAATTTTGGCAGTTATCGTGATTTATATGAAAATATTTCAAAACTGATAAAAGCTACAACCATGAATTATTTTCTGTTGTATTGTACATGAAATTATGCACATTTTCATACATAACACTTTATGTAACGGCTAATATAGAACAGTGCAAAAATTACGACAAAATGACGAAAGAATTTCTGAAATTTTCGGCCGAGTTGCAGCGGGCGTAAGAAAAAGGTTTTTCAAAAATTCACCATAAATCGAAATATTGTGCTAGAGACTTCCAATTTGTTGCAAAATGAAGGTACATGATTGAATATTACTAGAATGTAAGAGTTTTAGCTTACAACTGCGTTTTTCGACCATTTCGGTCGAGTCAAAGTTGACCGAAGGTTGAAATTTTTGTAGTCGACGTTTGCTACGTCCACTCGGCATTCAACAGACAATTTTAGTCGACGTTTTGCTACGTCCAACAGGCGTTTAAGGCCTAGGCACATACATCGGATGTACCAGGAGGTTGCTAAAGATCCGAATCTCCTCTCACCAGGGGATTTGCTATAGAACAGTTAGTCGACTATCTAATCCTGATCAGTCGAATGTGAGAAACCATAGCAAGACTCGCAAAACACATGTAAACGTCAAGGACTTTAGTATTGTGGGAAGAACACGAAGTATGGAGGAACTGGCCACCCTTGAATCTATAATGATCAAATTGAGTGTCCCTACCCTCAATCACCAATCAGCATCAACCCAACTGTTCATTGCAGTTTGCTCTTGTTTTTAGCTTCTGTGTCTATGCTCCTCCCCCTCTTTCTCTCCCCCTCCTGTTCTGCATTTCTTGTTAGTTTGCTTTATGTTGCCATTGTGGGTAGGTGTCTTGCGCTTCTTGCCCCTGCTTTTGGTTTTCCCATTCTTCTGTTTTTAACCGCTGATACGGTGTAAATACGTATATATTATGCATATATCTTATCTTTCATACGCAAATACTGTTTATTTTAATTGTTATTTCTTCCTGGAAGATGTATCAAGCGATACGAAACGTCGACATCTTAATAAATGGATAGAAAACAGAATGCCTTTCCATAGCTCCATTATGTCTTTGTATGTATGTAAGTATATGTCTATAACCACAAAGCCCTCTCAACTTCTAGAATTCTTCATACTCTTTGGATATGCTTGTCACTAAAAAGCTTGAGATCTAAATGCAAGTATATGAAGCAATTCTTATGTCATCAACAGGATTCGAACCTGCATGAAGAGTATCAGAATGTTACTGTCTCATCAGCAATGCCGTTCTAATGCTCCAAAAATTCTGAAGAATTCGAGAAGTCAAGACGGATTTATGTTTATTACAATTGCATATGCATCAGGTAAAAGTGATCAATAGATTGTATGCATGTATGTATGTATGTATTTATATATACTGTATATATATATATATATATATATATATATATATA
>NC_089751.1:613944-626444 GCF_040412425.1 Macrobrachium rosenbergii
AGGCTAAGTACAATTTCCCCGCTCTCGACGGGTAAATGTAGTACACCAGACTCGGCGTTAACTTATACCTCTCTTGATAGCTCAGTGGTTAGCGTCGACTGGATTCGCTGGATGCGCGTCTGTGTGTCGTGGGATCGAGACTCGGCAGTGCCCGTCCATTTATCACTTATAAATTCCCTTGGTGATAATTCCCCATCGGGGATATTCCCAAGTAGCGTGGATTTGATGTTAAGCGATATTTGTAGCTTCATGATCGTATATAAATCACGGTGTGATAAAAAATGTCATAAAAGAGCTGCGTGTTCCAAACGTACCAATGAACTATCATGGTCGAGGTGGGTTAATGCCGAGGCTAAGCACAATTTCCTCGCTCTCGACGGGTAAATATAGTACACCAGACTCGGCGTTAACTTATACCTCTCTTGATAGCTCAGTGGTTAGCGTCGACTGGATTCGCTGGATGCGGCGTCTGTGTCTAGGGATCGAGACTCGGCAGTGCCCGTCCATTTATCACTTATAAATTCCCCTTCGGTGATAATTCCCCATCGGGGATATTCCCGAGTAGCGTGGATTTGATATTAAGCGATATTTGTAGCTTCATGATCGTATATAAATCACGGTGTGATAAAAAATGTCATAAAAAGAGCTGCGTGTTCCAAACGTACCAATGAACTATCATGGTCGAGGTGGGTTAATGCCGAGGCTAAGTACAATTTCCCCGCTCTCGACGGGTAAATATAGTACACCAGACTCGGCGTTAACTTATACCTCTCTTGATAGCTCAGTGGTTAGCGTCGACTGGATTCGCTGGATGCGCGTCTGTGTGTCGTGGGATCGAGATTCGGCAGTGCCCGTCCATTTATCACTTATAAATTCCCCTTCGGTGATAATTCCCCATCGGGGATATTCCCGAGGTAGCGTGGATTTGATATTAAGCGATATTTGTAGCTTCATGATCGTATATAAATCACGGTGTGATAAAAAATGTCATAAAAAGAGCTGCGTGTTCCAAACGTACCAATGAACTATCATGGTCGAGGTGGGTTAATGCCGAGGCTAAGTACAATTTCCCGCTCTCGACTGGTACATATAGTACACCAGACTCGGCGTTAACTTATACCTCTCTTGATAGCTCAGTGGTTAGCGTCGACTGGATTCGCTGGATGCGCGTCTGTGTGTTGTGGGATCGAGACTCTGCAGTGCCCGTCCATTTATCACTTATAAATTCCCCTTCGGTGATAATTCCCCATCAGGGATATTCCCGAGGTAGCGTGGATTTGATATTAGCGATATTTGTAGCTTCATGATCGTATATAAATCACGGTGTGATAAAAATGTCATATATATATATATATAATATATAATATATATATATATATATATATATATATATATATATATATATAAAATCATGAAAATTTAACAAAAGTCTTTTTTCAGCCCAGTAACAACTATTTTGTTTACTTTTTGTTGTTAAATGAAAGTCTGGGCTGTTGTTTTTCCCTACCGCCGGGTGTTTCGCTTGTTACTGGTAACACAACCATGTGGGATAATTTTCTTTTATTTTCATATTTTTGAGTTGTTGGGGATTCAGCGGAGGTTTGGTGTATATAGGATCTTCAACTCTCAAGAGGAGATCCGCCCCAGTTGTCTGAGCGAGAGGTCTGCTGCATTTTTGAGCCTTGCTGTTGCCTGTCCCTTTCGTCTCCTTTGTGGCAAGTGCATAAAGTGCCACAGCTTGATTCAGCTTTGCCACTTCCTGCTTCCTGTGGGTATTTTGTGGCAGGGCAATATTCAACTATTCATCGTCTGAGTCTGCCCTTTTGAGACCTGTGCTGCGTGAGGATACAGTCATCATTAATGGTGTTCACCTCTGTTGCAGCTTCCTCTGAACCTCTTCGCTGTTGTGGAGCATTACAGCGCCCGTAGGGAGACTTGCCTCCGGTAAGGGTAATTATTGATAGTGGTTTTTTGTCAGACTGTGAGAATTGTTGGTGGCAGAATCAACTTCATGTGTGATCTGTGATGACCGTAGGGAGACTTACCTCTGGTAAGCACATATACATTTAAAAGTTTTCATTGACATTTGATCTGTCTGGTGTTATAGATGCTTCGAGCTGCTGGTGGTAATCGACAGAATCATCTTCAAGATAATCTACGTGTTGGATTTAATATGTATGTGATTTAGCTAGCGATTCATGTTATTATTGTAAGTTGGGTTTACGTTGTTTTTTTTTTTTTTTTTGCCTTCTACTGTCGTATGTATGTGTTTTTTTCGCCATCGTGAGTTTGTTGTTTTTTCATTTTCCCTCTGTACCTTTCTCTTTTCCTGTCGGTATACATGTTAGCGTAGGCAAATGGGGAATGCTTGTGTTTTTGGTTTTGAAGTTGAATGCGGTTTCTAGCCCCAACCACCTTTACGGTTATCTTTAATTCATTAATAAATATTGTTATTTTATAAAGTTCAGTTTTTTCTTATTCCTCTTTGAGTGTACAAGTTTTGCTGAGGATCCTGACTTTTTGGGTTTAACAGCCCTTTTTTGAAGTCATAATTGATTCTTTTGAAAGTCTGCCTATAAGAAGAGTTTGTTTAAGGGAAGAGTAAATCCTTGTTGTTGTTTTTTTATAAGAAATCAGGGTATTCATACAACCTGGATCTAGTATATACTGTATGTATTAATTTTGTTTTTGCACGAGACATAGTCTGACCCAGCACTGCCTGGAAAAACTGAACGACATTCGATAAACTATCTCTCCAGCTTTCTCCTCCTTAACACTCCCCTCTTCTTTTTCTTCTTCTCCTCTCACTCTCTCCGAACACACTCATTCACTATTACAGAATTCAACAACCTAAGGCTGTGTATTCGCAATCTAGTTTACCTGTCATTTCTTCTGTCAGTTCATCGAAACTGCCATTAAAACTTATGTGTAGACAACAGTTTGCGGGCAGAGACAGTTCACTCACCAGAACAGATGATCAGATGATATTACCTAAATCTCTTCTGACCGACTGACAGGTAATTGTATGTGTGGACATGCTAGTGCCAATTTCGTGACAGTTTGCCACTGTATATCATCTAGGAAGTATCTCAGATGCTCTGATCAGAATATGAATAAATTATGGATAGTTGTTAGTCATTTCAGTGTTAGACCTTTCAACGCTATTTGTAGGCCGTTATAAGTCCAAATCATACAATAAAAATCACTATTTCCATGTGATACAGACAATTTGGTATCGGCCTAGGCCAATGATGTCTTTTTCTGATATGTGTTACTATAATGAAAGTAAACTTCACTGTCCAATTCATAAAAAACTGAACCAACGCCTCAGTTCTAATTTACTCATTCATTAATATTATTGAAAATAAACGTCTTTTTTTAATAAATATTTAGTCCATACTCTCTTATGCTCTTTTGCTTATTTTCTATTATTAAGTGAACTACTGCAAGAGTTAGCCTTCCACCCCATCATCATATTAAGAAAAAAGTGGCAAAACACTTTCCTATACACCTAACTTCAACTCGTAATACATATTTTTGATATTGGTTTTAGGGATGTTTTTAACATAACACAATAAATTACAGCTCATTATCTTTACAATGACATCAAATTCCTTAACGTAGATTTGTGTATAAAGTTACACGTACAGCATCTATAAACTTGGACAATTTGTACAATAATGTAATCATGAATCAAACACAATCTTTCCCTTCTTGGAGGAATGTCACGCAATTGGTATTTATTGTTTTAAATAAATACACGCAGATAAAAGTTAGAAATGAATATATATCATTCCAATATATGAATATAAACAATAATGTTATTTTCGTAAATGATGGGATTACTATTCTTTACTGTGTATGATTACATCAGCAAAAGGTATGAATTGATGTGTTGTGTAAGCTTGTCCTTCCTACACAATGTTGGTGATCATGTAATAAATGATGTAGGATTGTGCATAGGACCATTTTAACCCTGTAAGCAAAAAGGGAATGGGTCTATTTATATATTATATCATATAACATCTTCAACCGTTATGTATGAAAAGGCAGGACAAATGATTTCTGATTATCACATTTAGCATGATGAAGTGGTTGCCAGATGTCGCGTATGTAAAATTTGGTCAATTTGTACAATAACATAATCATGAATGAAACAAAATCTTTCCCTTCTTGGAGGAATGTTAGGAAATCGGTATTTATTATTCTGAATAAATATGCATTGATAAAAGATAAAAATTAATATATATCATTCTAATATATAACCATAAATAATAAGTTTGTTTTCCTAAATGATGTGAATACTATACCTTATTGTGTATGATTACATCAGCAAAAGGTATGAATTGATGTGTTGTGTAAACTTGTTCTTCTTACACGATGTTGGTGATTATGTAATAAATGACACAGGACCGTGTGTAGGACCATTTAACACCGTACGCAAATAGGGAATGTGTTTATTTACTTGTTATTGTTTGAGTGGTAAGAGAGAGAGAGAGAGAGAGAGAGAGAGAGAGAGAGAGAGAGAGAGAGAGAGAGAGAGAGAGCTTGGTAGTAGTTTCTGCTGGCTGAAACTGACATGTTTAGCCACTATTATGCATGTGCAGACTTGGCTTTGCTTACTATGGAAAGAAATTATCGATTTAGGTTTTTAATGTAGATTTTATCGAGGTAATAAACAATTATATTAATTATTATCATAAATTATGATCAAAATTCACATAAATTCTGATAAAAAATTGATGTTATAGGGGATTTATTGTCGTAGGTTAATCATGCGGCAGCACCAGAAAAAGGTGAAGCATCAGGTGAACAATGAGAATAACCTAGAAAACTAAACGAAAATTTCATTTATTTTGTCTGTTTGTGTGTCTTTCATTGGGTGGGTTTGATTTTAAGTTGAAAACCTTTCTGGGGGTGACATATAGGCAATGTGCAAAATTTTGTTTGGGTCTGTCATGCGGTTCAGATTTCTACAGAAGCCAAACAAATGTGCAAACATTCATTTTTATATCTATCTATCTAGATATAGATATATATATATATATATATATATATATATATATATATATACATATATATATACATATATATATATATATATATATATATATATATATATATATATATATATATATATATATATATATATATATATATATACATTATATATATACATATATATATATATATATATATATATATATATTATATATATATATATATATATATATATATATATATATATATATATATATATATATATATATATACATATATATATATTTACATATATATTCTTATTTCAGGAGGCTAAGCCAAACAATCTCATAGTAGTGGGGCAGATAACAGAAAAAATCGTGCAAATGATGATACAAGCATCAAATTTGGCACAAGTGTCCTCAAAGGTATATTAATCAAATCTGCCTGATTGGCCAATTGAAAATCCAAGATGGCAGCCATTTTCATGATGGCCACCAAAATAACAACCCAAAGTAGATGTTTTGCTTAGAAATATTTGTAGTTGTCTGATTTGCATGATCTAAGTGTGGATTCCTATGTTTTGAAGACTGCTGAATTATATTTCCTGTTTCAAAAGCACTCTGAGACATATTTCTCAAGATGACCACCAAGATGCTTGTCTTTCTCTACAGAAGTTTTGTCCCGGCTAGTACATTTTCAAAGTTATGCATACTGAGCTGCTGTTTCTCGATCTGTTACTGTTCATATATGCAGCTGCAGAGTGATGTGCAGGGAAGCTCTGCCTGAGAGCACTTGCATCTTCCTTTGCAAACCTTCTTGCAGGAGCACTTTGTCAATTCTTGACAGCTTGCTGCAATAGGTGGTAGTGTTGTCCAATGTATCTGCCATGCTTCTCCTTTCTGTGTCCACCCCCATTAACCTGAACCGCTCATGTGGATCACAGCGGGTTGCCTGGCCTCAGATGATCCCAGCCTGGTAGGCTGCACGCTTTGCATGTTCTCTGAGGGCTGCCTGTGTTGGTGGAATTGAGGTGTATGGGATCTGCTTGCAGGCAAACAGATCTAGTCTTGCTTCATCCACACCAGTGGCTGCACTTGATCTGTCGTACATGAGGACAACGAATCTTTCCAGCCTCTGCATGTCAAGATCACGAATCAGTGTTGGATGCTGGCTGAGATTGATGAATGTTTCAGTAATATCATCAAATACATTCCAAGTCTGCCGTGCAGATTTCTTTGCTTTCCCACGGAAGGCAGACACAAGGTCACATCCAGTGAATGCCTGAAAATAGGGGATCCCTCTAGCTTTCTCAAGCCCAATTGCAGATACTACCTCATGGACTGGAATCCATTGCATATGGGCTCCTTGGCCAAAGGCAATCCACATTTCCTGAAGACCTAGTTTCTGGAAGGATGGCAGTACAGATATTGCTATGAACAGCACATCTGTGTCATTAGCCTTGATGACTACAGTATAGACTTTCTCCTGTCAGTCGTTGCATCCCTAGTGTGAACAAATATTCGACTGTCAGCTTCTTCATGACAACATGGGGACACAGCATCCAGAGACTTCACTTGTTGCTAATGGCATCCTCTCCTTTTGTGATGATGACTGTGCTTGTCATTTCTGCTTCACACATCTTATTGGCCAGGAATACTGGTGTATGCTTCTGGAATTCTTTCTCAAGACTGGGGGACAGATTACTCCATTTTCCACATACTGTGCAACAACCGCTTCTCCTAACTGTGCTGAGATTTCTAGGACTCGGTCATATGACATGCTGAGCCCATTCTCATGGCGCATTTCAATTATTTGTCTCTTCCTCGTCTTGGCAAACACATACAGCCCCATGTAGACTGCAAAATGTGGCTCCTGGTCCTTGGAATGCCTGTGGACATCTGTTCCTTCCTTGTATTTGGCGAAGCAGTTGTACAGTAGAAGTTGTGATAAAGCAAAGTCTGATTTTGATGCTCCATGATGGAGTTTTGACTTGATGTCTGCACCATGTTCGATCATGCATACAAACTGAAGCAGTGATGGTGGCACAGCCTGCTCTAAGTCTTTGTCATGAAAATAGCTGCTGAAATTCGACTTCTGCCGGAGCATGTCTTGTCTTGTTATCCAAGCGGCTTTTGCTAGATGGATCACTTCACCATAACGGGATGCTTCTGATAGGATTGAACCTACATCAGTTTCAACAGCCAACAGAACTTCTCGTCCTTGGTGATTAGCTTGCAGCTGTGGAATGTGCAAAAGCAGCTGATCCTTGAGTCGATCGAGTAGGATGAACATCAGGCGGGTCAACACCAAGCTGTTCCAGCCTCTGCTTGTAAAGCTTGGTCAAATCAGCAAGGTTGAAAATCGGTGGCCTCCCACTGGTATTTTTCATCTTGCAGATGTAGGTGACTAGTTCAGAGAAAGCAATTGGATATGCATCCTTCCAGGTTCCTGTGCTTTTTCTTGCTCCCACACCTTTAGGTATGCCCGTTCTCAGTTATACAATGCCACCAAACAGCCAGGGTGATATTTCACTTCTTGGGCTACGACATCTCCTGCACTTAGTTTGGCGAGAAGTTTTGTATCACTGAGTGTTTTGGCACATTCATTTATTCTTCTATTCACTTGCATTGTCATTGCTTCTCTAAGCTCCCCTCCACCCCTCTTCAGTTTTGCAAAAGAAGCATTCTTTTCTTTTATTTTCCTGGAGCTTTTGCGGAATCTTACTTCTACTGCCCTCATCACTAGTACCTACATGACTTGCTCTTTTTTCAGCTCGGTGTAATTTTGTGTTGTTGAACAGAAACCTGCAACTCTCATGATATTGTGCCTTATTTTTTCTCAACGTTTCCTTTATCCCAGAACCTTCGTCAAGTCTTGCAAGGTCTAGCTTGATTGGTAGCGCATTGAGTGAGTGAAACAGAGGAATATTCTGGCGGGATTGGCCTGGGGGAGATTTTAGATCTTCTTTCTTAACCCCCTGACATAGGCAACACCTGGTCCAGTCTGTTTTCTACAATGATGTTCAGGGTCGAGGGTTTATACTTTTGCCACCCTGTGCATGAAATAGTATAATAGGCATCTTATGTCCTGTAATATACAATAAGCACTTTCCTGTATGGAATACAACTAGGTTCTTGCACTGTGCCATACACCTAGTCCGATCGTTCATCCAATGTCACTTAAGCCCCTTGCGATCTGTACACCATCAGATAACTAAAACCCTGTTATCCTTGGTTTGGGTCTCAGCGCTGGCGTCCTGTCCATTAAGGTGCAGCTGCTAACTGATTTGGGGTTGATTAGGCAGCATTTGGGATACTAATAGGTTGTTGTAGTATGATGCCAACATAAATTTCCCTACTTAGCTGACACTGAATCCCATGCTGAGTTTCACAGCAGTGATGTCACCAATGTACCTTGGTAGTGCCCAACAATCACTCCTGTAATACAGTCCCTTAACCATGTTATAAACTAGAAAATATACATCAGCGGGCTTAAAAACATAGGAATCCACACTTAGATCATGCAATTCGGACAACTACAAATATCTCTAAGCAAAACATCAACCAGGTGGTTATTTTGGGGCCATCTTGAAAAATGGCCGCCATTTTGGATTTTCATTGGTCAATCAGGCAGATTTGATTAATATCCCATGGAGAGAACAATTTGTGCCAAATTTGATGCTAGTATCATCATTTGCTGATTCTTCTAAAAAATTACTCTTATCTGCCCCCACTATAGTAGGATGTATAAAAAAGAAGTACAGTCAGCTCATCATTGACATATTTATTAATAGCTGCGCTTCGGGATCACCATATCCCATCTTTTCTGGCTAAAAAGATACAAAAACACTAATTAAAACTTACAACAGAGCTTACAAAATTACAAAATTAAAATACTTCAAAGACTGAAAAATGACAATGACAAAACAAGAAATAGATTACCTTCAGTAGTAAAGTCCAGAGGAAGAAAGTTTAATAAGAGTAAACAAGGTTAGGAAGTAAACAAAAC
Source organism: Macrobrachium rosenbergii (assembly GCF_040412425.1). Classification (NCBI taxonomy): domain Eukaryota; kingdom Metazoa; phylum Arthropoda; class Malacostraca; order Decapoda; family Palaemonidae; genus Macrobrachium; species Macrobrachium rosenbergii. The sequence goes on from NC_089751.1 coordinate 622,936, forward strand.
TAGGGGAGGGGTACTAGGCTATGTATAAGGGGGATGAAGTTAAATGATTATTGAGCGATGGAACAATTTTCTTGATAACCAAGGATTCAAAAAATATTAAGGAGGTGTTCCTTCTGCGTCCTGGTCACTATTTCAAAGTTTTTATAGTTTACTTGGTTTTTACAAATTAATGAATGATTTCTAATGCTGGACATTTCAGGTTCTAGACTAAGACCAGTAAGATAGCTCAATCCACTGTGGCAATCTGCCCTCACTTTGAGCAACCGGCACGTACTTCCGACATAAATCTGTTGCGGACTGCAACAGCAAGTATACTTGTACACCACGCCCGACTGCATGAATGGAGGGAGTCGCTCCTTGCGTCTAAAAAGGCTACCAAGATTTTTGAGGTTCCTCAAAATTATGTTGACCTTGACAGCTGGGAAGTGTTCGGTTACAATCTGCTTCAGATGTCGCAAAAAATCACCATTATGTACAAAAGGAAAGGAAAAGTAATATTCTAATTTGGAAACATCGAGAAGGAGAGGGAGGTTATATATATATATATATATATATATATATATATATATATATATATATATATATATGTATATGTATATATGTATATATGTATATATGTATATATAGTTATATATATATATATATATATATATATATATATATATATATATATATATATATACATATATAAAGTGTATGTGTATGTTTGTGTGTGTGTATATATAAATATATGTTATATATATATATATATATATATATATATATATATATATATACATATATATATATATATATATGTATATATATATATATATATATATATAGTTATTATATATATATATATATATATATATATATATATATATATATATAATATATATATATATATATATATATCATTTACATGTGTGGATATCTGTGTTGTATGAGATCTCTGTGTATGTAAGGTATTCCACGATAATTTGAATAATGTCTTAATTTGTTTCGTTTTTACATATGCTTTGTTTTGCCACCATCTCAGCATCATATCACCACCGAGAACACAGCTTGGTAAAGGTGTGGAAGAGTCGCACATGTCGTTCTCGAGACAACAGTTATTTCATTTTTGTTTAATTTTAAGACTATTCATAATTCTGTGGCTTAATGCCATATCCACCCAAGTACACTGTGGAATGGTCACATATTTACTATCGTTTCCCATATTTCATAGTACATTAAAGATTAAAACATATATATATCGAACTATAAATATAAATTATAAATATAATCTCATGTTCGCATCAAGATTTGCATTTTGGTAACTGAAGTGATCACGAGTCTCACATTTAGTGCACCAGCATTGTCGATTTTGACGACAACTCTTCACTCACGAAAATAATAAAAATGTCACAGAAATAAAATAATTTTTGCTGAATTCCGACTGCTGTTCTGTTCAATCTTGAAAGTAATTGCACTTCGTGTAATGTTGTAGAATGTGAGTCAAGTCCGCAATGAATTTCCATTAAGGGCAAGAAATGAAGGTAATTTCTCACAAAAATTGTATTGACATTAATCAGGTTGTTGTACTACTGCATTCAGTAGGATAAAATGAGTTTGTGCTATCTACTAGATGCGTTATGAAGGTTTCGCCCATTCTGAACTGCACCAGAAAACGAGTTCTTTCAGTATTCCTCTTACGAATGAAAAACAGTGGTCTAGAATAATTTCATGTTGCAGGAAAAAGAGGTTCAGAAGACACACACACAACATGATAATGTATAGCTGTTACACAAACAAATAACTGATCAAGCACAAACGATAGTACCCTCTTGAAAATTTCTTAGAAAAAAAAAAAAGCATATGATATCAACCTTACTTGCATTAAAAAAGAAGGTGAACAACCAATAAAGAAATGCTGTCTAAAATCTAAACTACACGGAACAACATTTTTCGTCGCCTGAGTGTGGCGCAGCCACCAATTTATGTAAATTTCTATAATAATATGTGTGAGACACTTGGCGTACTGCGTTAGGGAAATTTGCATATAAGATGCAAATACATCTACATAACAGAAAAGAATATCGGAATATACAGATTATTTGAGAGAGAGAGAGAGAGAGAGAGAGAGAGAGAGAGAGAGAGAGAGAGAGAGAGAGAGAGAGAGAGAGAGAGAGATGCAGGTTCACTGGAGACAAACTGAAATCAAAGGCTCTAAAATAGCGTCCTATCCATTTGAAGACTTGAGAAGGTATTCGATTTAAGAATGAATTACAGAGTGTAGAGATAAACTGCAAAGAAGGTTGGACGGGGGGGGACTGCACGTGGCTACCAATCAAATACTGTACGTATTTCTTTCTTTCTCGTGGTGCGTTATGGAATAACAAAAGACAATGTGAAGTCTTCTGTCTCGTAATAAGGAAAGGGCCGGAGGAGCACACTGGATATAGTAATTGTGAGGTGACATTTTAGCTGTCATCCACAACAATACGGTTTCGCCTCTTTTCTCACGCTGTTGGTTAAACTTAGTCTGTTTGTCATCTGTGTACATTTTTTTCGAGATGGATATTTTTACTTACAATGTCTTTATTTTATTTTCTAATTATTAGCAACATCGTTTTGGTATAAAAGAAACTTAGTCTCATTCGAATAAAAAAAAAATGCCAGAATGACAAATATTTTTTTAATTAATCTAATTCGAAAGGAATTGTTTATTTTCAACATAAATTTAAAAATGAAACTTCACTGCCATATAAAACATAAGCTATTCGCTTGGAGATTTCATTTTACAGGAGTGACTGTTAAAGAGGACCGAATCAGAACGAACTATACAAAAGGTGCAACATAAAGCGAGAGAAATATATCTGCTGAAATCCAAACACCACGTAAGACAACGCATTAACTTTCTAATGACTCCAGGTAAAGGATGCAGAACGCAACATTATCTTTATAACACTGGTAAAGGCGGTTTCCATCGCATTAAACATCATCGTCACTTAATAGAGTGAATGTAGATAACAGCTTTTTCGTTTGTATAAAACCTACATTGATTAAATATGTCAGACATCAACTGTTCTAAACCTTAGTACTATGCTTAATATATTTCAGAACCTTACTGTAAGAAATATTCGGTTAATACGATATATACTGTACCTATGGATGACTGTTCAGAATTTAATTTTTTTTGCAGTTCCTTCTTTACGATAATCTTTGTATTGCTTGTTACTTTGAATATCATTAGACTCTTTTTCATCATTTTCCGCTCCGGCTATAATATAATTTTGAGAGCATCGTTCATATAACATGTATAAAGTATACCTTAGTTTTATCAGACCACTGAGCTAATTAACAGCTCTCCTAGGGCTGGCCCGAAGGATTAGACTTATTTAACGTGGCTAAGAACCAACTGGTTACTTAGCAACGGGATTCGTTGTGCTTATTGTGGAATCTGAACCATTATTTTCATAGCGAGAAATTAATTTATCACCAGAAATAAATTCCTCTAACTCTTCATCAGCCGGCCGGAGAGTCGA
>NC_089751.1:631444-656444 GCF_040412425.1 Macrobrachium rosenbergii
ATGCCTGGGCCACTTGCAGTGTACCTCAATGATAAGCAGCCAACCACCCTTATGGAAGCCTGCCTTATGGTCAATTTGTGGGAAACCTACAACCAGTCCCACAGCACGCCGCCAACAGCACATAGTACCACCCGGCTACCTATCAGGCTCAACTCATCCGAAGAATGGACTGCCTAGCAAGCCTACATGTACCCACTGTAAGAAGTTGGGGCACACTGAAGCTGAGTGCCGCTACAAGCTAGGCACTAGCAAGCTGTCTCTGTAAGAGCCTGGAGCCTCAAGACATCCCTTCCATACACCTCACACCAATCCTCAAAACCCCTTGCCATGGCAGTAAGCTCGGCAGCTCATAAGTGCCCCTGTAAAGTCTGTGGCCACCTCGGTCACTGGAATGCCCAGTTCCCTACGTGCCCAAAGTTTCATGTGAAGACTGTGGGCCTTACTGCCCGCACCAACCTCCACAGGAGTGGGCTAACTTCGCGGGAATCTCTGTCTCCCCTGGCGACAGCTACCATCCTACGTAGGAAATGCTCTCCCTGCTGGATACGGGAGCAGATGTCAGCCTCATTGCCGGTCCTCAGGTACCGGCTGGAGCAAAAGTACAAGAAGACGAGCGCTGGACTATAGGCTGGGTCGAGGGGAGATCGGCCTACATCCCCACCATGCAGCTCCAGGTGAACACACTCTGGGGCCCAAGAGAGCATCAACTAGGGGTGGTCAGCTCCATAAAGGAGGGCTGCAACTTCCTGTTTGGGAGGGATCTGATGTGGCATCTTCCCCAAGCAATGCCATTATGCTGCATGACAGCCCTTGCTGACGACGAACCATCCTCTCAAACTCTGTGCACTGAGGAAGAGCCCGCCACACCAGACATAGAGCTGGGGAGCATCCCTTGGTTGCAGGAGGAACCCCTATAAGAGGAGGATTCCACACCCCCCTCGGGGTGAGCACCTTCATGGTCACCGGAGTGGCCACCAAAGTGCCTGAATTGAAGAGGTCACAGCAAATAGCGGCTCAGCACAGGGATGACAACCTCTTACCCCTACAGGATGAGGCTTTCACACAGAAGGAGCAACTTAGTGACCCGAAGAAGGAAGGCTACTTCCTCAAAGACGCATCCTCTTTCTGAGTTTCTAGGGGAACTGAAGAACCAGCGGCATCACCCACCAAGCGGTAGTCATACCTAGGAAAATGCAGGCCCAAGTGCTCCAACTGGCACATGACGGGTTAGGAGGCCATTTTGGAGTCAATTGCTGGAGGGAAGGTTTTATTGGGCAGGATGGCAGAGATCTGTGAAGAACTATGTCGCATCCTGCCCCTCCTGCCGAATTGCTGGAAAACCAAACGAAGTGGTCTCTGAGGCCCCGCTACAGAATATACCCTCCATCGTTGTGATAGACTTCTACACCCAAGAGGGGCAAAAGAAAACGAAAACTGGGAACACCCACATTCTGTCCATTATTGACCAGTTCACCCAGTATCCAGAGGCGATCCCAGTATGCAGCACCAGCTCGAAGAATGCTATACGGGCTTTGATCTGGTTCTTCTACTAGTTCAGGTTCCCGGCCACCGTCCAGAGCGATAAAGGTTGGCACCTCCACTCAACATCATATCACCCCCAGAGCCAAGGTGTAATCGAGGGTTTCTATCAAACGCTTGGATCCACTCTCTCCCTCTTAGCAGAAGAAGAAAACAGGTCAAGCTGGAAAGATAATCTGTCCTAGGCCCTGTTTGCCATCCGTCAGGCACCGTCAGAGACCCTAGGGTACAGCCCATTTGAGCTCTTGTTTGCTCACTCTACCAGGGGTCCCGTGGACATCTTGTATAAGGCCTGGGCAGGGCCAGAGAATGCAGCATGGGCGGAGAATCTTCCCCGCATACAGAGGAACCTCAGGGCAGCCTGGGCCATCGCTCAAGCCCACAAGGCTGCCTCCCAAGAGCAGGTAAAGATCCGAGTTGACAAGGAGGCCAGGTCTGCAGTTTTGAGGGTAGGAGTGCTGCCACTTGGCACCACCCATCCCCTTGAGACCCCGTTTACTGGATTTCACAAGGTACTAGCCAAGCAGGGCCAGCTAAATTACCTGGTGGACTGTGGGAAGAGGCGGGCCAAGTGGTGGCTCCATATCAAGCTATTGAAGCCCTTCACAGAGCGAGCCAACCCCCAGGAAACTTCCCCAGAGCTCCCGGCATTGGGAGTAACCGTAGGGCTGGTCTAGAGGGCCCATCCGCCAGAGACAAATTCAGAAGTACTAGCAAACCTCACCATCATCACCCCTGGCGTGGACGAAAACTGGCGCAAAGATGTTCGGGCTCTTCTCTGGAGGTATCCCCAGGTTTTCCAGGATGAGCTGGGTTGCACATCCATGGCCGAGCACACCATCCACCTGGAGGAATCTGCCAGGCCTATTGCACAAGCCTACTACAAGGTAAAACCCGCAGTGGGCCAAGTGGATAAAAACTTAGGTTCAACTCCATGTGGACCGATGATTGATGAAGAAGAGCCGGAGTTGCTGGTCCTCGCCAGGGGTGCTGGTCCCAAAGGAAGGGGGTGGGGATAGGCTATGCATCGACTTAAGAAAACTGACCATGGTGACCAAGCCCGAACCTTACCCCTACCACGCATAGAGGTATGCCTAGACAGCACTGGCCGAGCTCTTTTCCTCAGCAACATCGACTTGGAGAAGGGCTATTGGCAGGTGCCAGTTACTAGGAGTTGAGACCCCTCACTGCCTTTACGACACTTTCAGGTCACTACTAGTGCAGGATCATACCGTTCAGACTCAAGAATGCACCAAGTTGCTTCCAGCAGCTCATGAATGAGGTCCTGGCCGGCATTCCAAATTATGTAGTGTACAACATACATGGATATGTTTTATGTATGAGTATACTGCAAGAGTTAGCTAAGATGAGTCGTTTTAAAAAATTGATATGGTTATTGAAGGAAAAATAAAATTGAAATCGATCCATCTGCAAAGTTTTCGCACATTCTAAAATGTTTAACGGATCGTTTACTATAAAGTAATATGCGGATTTCGTTAAACTTGGTAAAAGTGCTGATGTTTGGTTTAAGCCATTCCAGCTTCCAATGAGATTTAGAAAATTTATTTAATTTCTATATTTTTCTTCAAATACTTTCATGCTCATTCAGGAAAACTAATCTGTCTGTCTTGCTGTCTCTGTCTTTCTCTCTATTCTTGTTCGGACGTTATCCACGCCTTAAGTAACAAAGACAGATACAAAAATTAAGAAAAGGCACTCAAGTTACAAATATTAATAATGTAACAAAAACATATTTTTCGAGTGTCAACGACACCCAGGTGAAATAAAACACAAAGATAACCAGAGTATAAAAGAGAAGGAACTATTTTGTGTTTTAAACCACAGTGCTTTTGTATTCGTCCATGTCAGAAGCTTTCGCAATCCCAACAGCTCCAGCGGGTAATGAGTACCACATTTGCAAAGAGACATGGTTGCTGGTGAGATTCAGCTTAATTCAGACCACTGAGCTGATTAACAGCTCTCTTTAGGGCTGGTCTGAAGGATTGATTGGTTTAATGCAGCTAAAACCAACTGGTTACCTATATAGCAACGGGACTTACAGCTACTGTAACTGAACACGGCGAGAATGAATTTCATCGTCAAACAAATTCTCTTATTCTTCATTGGTCGGTCGGAGATTCGAACTGCGCCACAGTGATATTAGCTGGATATGAACCACCACCAACATGGAACTGGCATTTGGTTAAAGTATAATGAAAATTTCAGAGAAAGTTGATCATTTTAATAATGCTTTTAAATATAGGGATAACTTGTAAAACCAGTATGATCATACACCGTTGGTTTTCATTATCAATCACAATACATGTAGACACACAAACAACACTACTGCACGCAAACACACACACACACACACACACACACACACACATATATATATATATATATATATATATATATATATATATATATATATATATATATATATATATATATATATATATATATATATAAATTTCTTGACTCACATCAGGATTTAAAGCCAGGCCTTTCTCAATTGAAAGTACTGCCCACTAGCCATAAAAGTCATAAAACAAAGTTGGAACCTGGAAGGCAACTGCACTCAAGGAATTACCTGGGCAAGCTAACTGCTTGCATACTAGTAGATGCTTTTTCCGAACTTCCTGACCTGCAATGACCCAATTGACAGCATTTCACTCAAATTATCCTCTGGGAGTGAATAAGATGAAATAATCAATACACAATCTCGTGTGAACAAAAAGAAATTTCTGACTCACATCAGCTGCTAAATTGCCTTCTCAATTGAAAGACCTGGGTTCGATCCTACGTGGTTCCTACACGGTCAATGCTGAGTCGGGAAGTTGGGGAATACATGCTGTATATATATAGGAGAGAGAGAAGAGGAGGTTAGAGAGCAGCATATATATATATATATATATATATATATATATATATATATATATATATATATATACATATATATATATATATATATATGATATGGTTACTATATATATATATATACATATATATATATACATATATATATATATATATATGTATATATATTATATATATACATATGTTATATGTGTGTAGAGAGATATATATATATATATATATATATATATATATATATATATATATATATATATATATATATATATATATATATATATATATATATATATATATATTATATATATATATTGTTATGTAGTTTATTGATGAGTTTATTACTTGATTAACGTAATTTATATTCTGAGTGCTAAGAACACACGTAACCTGTCATTTAAAGGTAAAATTTAACCTCAAAGACAGACGATTACACTGAATAAGGTCGCCAGTCAAGAAGAAACCTCGACATAAACAATATGTAGTTAGTTAGAAATTACTTGAACAATTCAACTTCGACGAATAATTTACCCTTTGTTTCAGTAAGGTTTCTAGCACAACGGATTATACTGCGCACTCTAGCACTGGTAAAGTTACTATTCCTCCTTCCAACAATGGGGTTCGAGACACAAGGCTGCCTATATGCTGAAAAACTACTATTTAACCTTCCCTAAGTCCTAGTTACTTCACGGGAATAGCTGAATGTCGATAAGTAATATAAATTATTCTTAATCTAGATTTCATAATAGTAAATTGTTAGATGGGCTATTGTAGATGATGGAGAAGAGGGAAAACAAATAAATGGAAACACAGACAGAGATACTAGCAAGTCGACGGAACTTTGAAAATTTCCAGACTTACCGTTATATGTAGGTTGCTGCGCATACAACGGACGATCGAAGTTCTGGGATTATTTCGTCACTTCACTTAGTAAATAAAGATGGAAAAGACAAAGGGGATGAAGAGTCGGAAGCACAAATGCGTGCTCTCGCCACGACAGTTCTCTTCTCTCTGCGACCTCTTTTGGTCAAACCAGGGCAGCGGGAGTGGCAGTGTCTTTATGCCTCGGGGTCTGAAGTTTTGTCAAAACATTCAAGGAACAGGTAACAGGTAGGGAAAGGAAACTTAAGACCACCTTCAATAGAGTTACTGGTGAAACTTCTATGGGTTTAGGCCCGTAATACTATCTAAAGACGTTATGTTTTGAAATACCTGGCCTACCCTGCTCAGACAAAGACATCTCCCTGTCGTTGTTCGCGTATTTTCTCTACAATAAAACTGCATAGAGGGCGAACAGCAGAATAATTATAAATATATATATATATATATATATATATATATATATATATATATATATATATATATATATATATATATATATATATATATATATATATATTATGCCCCTCAGCAAGGTCAATTATATCTGTTTTAAGAACAGCATCATATCATCTTACATCTCTGGGATTCTCCGGTAGGAATGGCCAGCACTGAGTCAGCACACCCTTTCTCTCTCATCAACTCCTCTCATGGTACCTATTCTCAAACAAAGCCTACTGGAATTAAACACCAAAATACAAAACTAGACTTTATTTGCAATTTTAATGGAAGTATTTCAGCAATAGCTACAGTCATGAAATGGAGTGACTCACGCCCCCTAAAAAATGGAAATCATAACTAGAGGAAATTCAGACCCACAATCCACCCAACCAATGATTCTAGATCAACCAAGACTAGTGACTAACACCCTGGTCACCAAAAAAATGAAAAGGTCATAATTATTCTAGACCAAAATAAATGTCATGGAGTATGTTAGATGAACACCACTTCCAAAATATTCGTCCTTAAAGGACGAACCCAGAATTCCTGTTAAAAGAAACATATCATATATTAAAATCTGAAATGGTGTATAATAAAGGAATAGATTCTTGAACGGAAAAAGGCACAATGGAAAACAAAACGGAGAACAGAGGAGTTTCACTGCAACACAAAGTGGGTGTTCCACATAATGTCTGGAAAAAAAGTGTTAATCAGTTATCTTACTCACTTCTATGGCCATAAAATGGCTTTCCCGTAGTGGCTGCTCCCATCTCACCACCGCAATACAAAGAGTTTATCACACCCAGCTGCAAATCAGTCAATGTTACCGTATGTTCCTCATAATATACCATTAGAGAGTGCACACATGCAAGCACTCACTTAATAACTCTCCCTGGAAGCATGACGACACTGGTTCATCATCGTTTTGGGGATCGCCAACACTTTCTATCAATCTCTGGTTGTTCCATCTTGGGCCATGATCAGAAGGCACAAATGAACGCATCAGATACCCGCTGTATCTACCTGCGGAAACCTCCAACATCAACATAAATGCCACCTGCACCAGATATACCTTTCACAGGCCAGCACATAGATCGCTAAAAGACTTAACAGGAGCTCAGCCCACCTACCCCTGGGTGCTCCCATCCAGTTATGACAAATATTCATAACAAAAGTTCAGCTTCAAAATTCATAGCACGCATCACTTCACAACTTACATTCTTGATGATGTAAATATTCTGATGGCATGCAACTGCATGCCTGCTTTCTTCACATCTTGGAATTTTGACAATCCAACTATCCTGAACGGCTTGTGACTGCACAAGCCCACATTGAATGTGGCGCCCACGAATCCCTTTTCGCCAAACAGATGTCTCCCAGTAACGACGGCAACTTGTAGATGTCCTGCTCGACATCTCTCCAAAAAACCATGGATCCTCTCATAAAGACGCAGGCGTAGAAACCTGCAGGCGTAAAGTAGATGGCCCCCATGACCAAATTTTATCAGTTGAGGCTCATAGAAGTCATTCCATAAGAAGCTGCTGCGAGGAAGTGGCATATAACGTAAGTCGGTCATTTCGACAGTCAACCCAAAAGGTACCTAGTCTCCTCACTATCCCATACTATTACTGAAACATTAAAACCACTAAGGAAAGGTCGTATGATAACACTATGAAACAATGCGTTACTAACTGAATACCACACCAACCCCTATCAGGTACACACTAACTCCAAGATCCTACCCATACAGAGTTCTCAGTAAAATTACCTGAGAACCATACAGATACTTCAATCTATTAGTTCTAAACATCTGAGAGAGGTAAAATATCTCCCAGAACTCCCAGGAAGCGGCAACCACTGACTTAACTCGGGATAGAAATTCTGATGACACAGATTCTGCTTCTTTACTCAATATTCAACAACGTAGTCTGACAGGAAGAAAAAGCTACCGTAACATCTAAACCTCCCCACCCCACACCAATCAACTGTGACCAATAACCCACTTACAGAAGTCCTTAACATCTCAAAACATTACCGTAATTTCTCATAACTATCTCGTAAAGTCATCAAAGTTTTATCCTGGTTAGCATCTCAGGAAATTAGCAATTGACATACTAGCAATCGCTGCTACGACGATAACGACTACAATTAAACAAATGGTGCAGCCTCCTTTACCCTCTAGAAGAGAACTGAAAAATCAAAACACCTAAATTTGGAAGCCATATTAAGTTCTTCCTAATCCTATCCTGAACCCTAACTGGTGTAGCATTAAGTCTGGTTAGCCAACCCCGTACCAGATCAGACAGATTCCTTCCGATATTCATCTCACCCCCCCCCCCCAAAAAAAAAATCCCAAGTAACAGAACTTTAATCTGAAACTCTATACTCAAAGATATTGCATCAGAGAACAACGGGCAACGTAATATTCTCTTGTATAATAACGTCAATGAACTCACTTCACAAATTAGCCTCCATACCACGACTCCCTAAACTCATGGGATTGAAACCAGCATAAGAAACAAAAGAAAGAATCTAAAAGTTACCAGATCTCGAAACGGGAAAGAAAAAAAAAGGAAACCCATATATCTATGAAACCCTATGGTATTCTGCACTTAATTTTAACTAAGTATCGTAACACACACAAGCAAAAACTAAACTCAGATAACTAAAGCTTCTTAAATATAACTCTAATAATTGCACTGTCCCCAGTTAAAAAAACTTCAAGTCACGTCCCTTTAAAACCTGTTAAAAAAAACAGAGAGAGAGAGGAAAAGAAAAAATTATTTCAACTACAGTACAAACATGTGAAATTAACTCATAACATTCCCATTAACCTGTCTTTTTAATTTTAGATATACGTGTCAACCGAGACACACCCGCATTCTCATCTAAAACAACAAATCTATTCCCCTTCTTTACTTCTACAACACGAAAAGGACCTTTAAATTTAAGACCTAGCTTATAGTTCAACTGATGCCTGACATTTATTTTCACAAAACCCTATTCCACAGCAACTTTAACTCTATCTGGCTTTTTCATTGCTTCTCTTCCACCATATCCCGGGCTTTCTTATTTCAAGATTCCTAGCAAGACGCGCATATTCTCTTTGCCGTGAAATAAGCGCCCATACAGTTATGCTGCACCTGTGGAATATATCAATCCCAATTTACATCATTCCCACTACAGTCATTCTGAGAGCCTACCAACCTTCCTATTTGCCCGTTCACAGCCCATTAGCTTCTGGTCTATATGAATAATAGTGACCTTCCGAAGGTCCATTGCATCCGGGTAAGATACTCTCTGTAACATCGCTCACACCTCTTCCATTACCTGTAATCAGCACCTCGGGAACACCATAATGACAAATATATCCATTAAAGAATACGACTGCTACCTCTTCCCGCTGTTTATGCTGCCTTCAACGGAAGAATTTCACAAACCTAGTTAATCTGTCATCAACCACCAACAGGTGCCTGCGGCCATAACTAGATTCACAGAAATTGATAAAGAGATCCATATGACCCCATCCATGGCCTGCCGGAATAGGGAAATGACCCTAATTTACAAGCGAACAACCCTCAATGGCTTACATTACAAACTGAATGGCACAACCTCTCACAAAGTTTTTCTACTGACGTGATTCATATCCTTCCAAAAGAATGGTCCCTGTATATTCTGATACGTCTTCTCAATACTCAAATGCACCAAGGACCTACAATGAACAATATCTAGAACCATAGGCATCTAAACCTTGGAACAACTATTTGCAATGTATCACCCTTATCCTCACTATTTCTTTAGTTGCATCTATCTAACTAACAAATTACCTCTAATTGAGTCTCTGCAAAAGGTGTACAAAAATATTAGTTATATTTTCTTTTTAATAACTTTAATTTTAAAATTGTTCTATAAAATAATCTAAGCAATATAAAATTTCATATTTTTCTAGATAGTGGTTTCCCCAGTTAACTTCATTAAAGGCCATTACTCATAGTAGTTGTAATGCCTTTAGCTCCTGAACCAGCTAATTATCATTGAAGAACTGCCCTTTACAGAACACATTAGTGTTGATCTTCGGGAGAGGTGAAAGTTTTCTTTTCTTTGAGAGCTACTGCATTCAAGCAGTGGCACACCAGAAGTGCACACTATAAGCATTTGTGAAGATATCAGCCTCTTGAGCAGGGACGGATTTCGCTGCCGTTGGATTATTTATATTTTTTGGCAACACTTTCTTAGGATGATGCAATGGAGAGTAAATAGTTCATGGGACCCACATCAGGACGGAGACTTTACTGCATAACATCGCAGACGGACAGCTTGCCGGTGGATATAAGATACAGGTTAGCTAATTGTAAGGTTACCCGGCCTTATTTATTGGTTTGTGTTTTATATTCCTCAAATCATTCGAGTAAACTATACCACCAACTTGCTAATATTATTTTTTTAGAACGTTGGATTGGCCTATTTCTTTGGTTATTGAAGTTTCTTGCCACATGTTTAATAGCGAAATTATCATGGCTGGGTTGGAGTGATAGCTAGTCGTTGACCGGTGAGATTCAGAATTTTCTGAGTGTTTTGCGTTGGAAGTTTGAAATCTGAGACTTTATAATGGCGTAATATTGGATAAGCCACAAGTTTGGTTTGCTGTTTGTAGTGCTTTTCTCTCGTTCTATGCAGGTGACGTGAATGGTCCGTTTCTGTGCACTTATAATATCTTAACTTGGAAGTGCAACGGATGTCTCCTTATTGTTTTCGTTCCAATGTACCAAGACGAAGTGTATATTGTAGAGCTTATTTGCTGAGGTAAAGAAGCGATGTATTATAAAAATATAGGTTATTCTTTTTATATCTTTTATATATATTTACCTTTAATTTCATGAAATAAGATAGTATATAAAATTCTGCGTAAAGGCAAACTTATAACCCTTTCGGCATTCCTCTAAGAAACGCTGTTCAAGCCACCCATCCTCATCCTGCTTAGCTTCTACTAAACTAATACCAATCTATGCAGTCTCCGGATACAGAGCATACACGAGTACCATCTGCATCAGAAAAACTTCTACTAAGGGCGTCAGCTACATTATGACCACCCTCTATATACCTAGTCTTGGCATCAAAATCCCTGATTGTCAGATACCACCTAGTCCTTTTAGGGGAAAGATCCGGCTTATTGAAAAGATCCAACAATGAACTAAACTAGACACTGACTCACATCAGGATCAAACCCAGGTCTTTCAATTGAAAGGCAATTGCGTTGATGCGAGTCAGAAATTTATTTCTGTTCCACACGAGACTGTGTTGATTATTTCTATCTTGTTCACCAGAAGGGATAATTAAATGAAATGCTGTCAACTCGGGTCATTGGCGAGCTGTAGTTGTGAAACACGCTGGTATGCAAGCAGTTAGCTGCCTGGCAGGCTCTCAGTGAAGTTGCCTTCAGGTTCCAACTTCTTTTATTACTGGTATGGCCCAGTACAGCGCCTTGCTTTTCACCCGAAAGCATCCTGGGTTCGATCCAGATGTGAGTCAGAAATTTATAATATATATATATATATATATATATATATATATATATATATATATATATATACGATATATATGTATATACATATATTTATATATACGTATATATATATAATATTTATATACAGTGTGTGTGTGTAATATATGCGCATGTGGTAGTGTGTGTTTGTGTGTCTACGTGTATATTGTGATTGATAATGAAAACCAACAGTGTACGATCAACCACTGGTTTACAAGTTATCCATCATATTTAAAGCATTGGTAAAATGATCAACTTTCTCCGAGAGCTTTCGTTACACTAGTAACCATGTCTCAGTTCACCGCGAGTGGGTTCCTATCTCAGCTAGCACTCTGCTGGCCGCGAGTTCGAATCTCCGACCGACCAATGAAGAATAAGAGGAATTTATTTCATGATGAAATCATTTCGCCATGCAATGTGGTTCGGATTCCATAATAAGGGTACAGTCCCGTTGCTAGGTAACCAATTGGTTCTTAGCCACGCAAAATAAATCTAATCCTTCGGGCCAGCCCTAGGAGAGCTGTTAATCAGCTCAGTGGTCTGGTTTAACTAAGGTATACTTAACTTAACCCTATCTCTTTACCAAATGTGAGTACTCTTACCCGCTGAGCTGTTGGAGATTGCGAAAACTTCTGACATGGACGAATACAAAAGCACTGTGGTTTAAAACACAAAATAGTTCCTTCTCTTCTATACTCTGGTTATCTGTGTTTTATTTCACCTAGGTGTCGTTGACAATCGAAAAATGTGTTTTTGTTACATTATTAATTGTAATATGAGTGCCTTTTCTTAATTTTTGTATCTGTCCTTATTACTTAAGGCGTGGATAACGTCCGAACAAGAATAGAGACAGAGACAGCAAGACAGACATTAGTTTTCCTGAATAAACATGAAAGTATTTGAAGAAAAATATAGAAATTAAATAAATTTTCTGAAATCTGTTGAAGCTTGAATGGCTTAAAACCGACATCAACCTTTTTACCGAGTTTAACGAAATCATATTACTTTAGAATCAAACGATCCCCATTAAGCATTTTAGATATTATAAAGAAGAAGCTTTATATAGCCAGGGTCAATTTCAATTTTATTTTTCCTCCAATAACCATATCAGTCTTTTAAAACGACTCATGTTAGCTAACTCTTGCAATATACTTATACATATAATATATTCATGTATGTTTTGCGCTTTTAAGGTACTTCAATCGACTTTTCTAGGCAAATCTACTAGCCAGCTGGCAATGAGTGGCTTGTAACTGTTGCAAATTCCAAATTTCATGTAAAAAAGAGTAAAATAAGGAAACAGACTATAAAATAATACCCATTCCCAATTAATTAACAAATTGTAAGGCTTTGCCAAAAAAGTAACGTTTAATAGGTCTTTCACTACTCCAGTTCAGCCCAGACACACTTCTAGATTAGGATTTCACTAATGAATTAGATAGATTTGTTACCTGGACTGAATAAACAATGTTGTCATGTGACTCATAAAGTAATTTATCCTCTAGCTTTTTTTGCCTTTACCTGCACTTTTTTTTTTTATTTAATCATGTATAGGTTTACGCATCTGACAACCTTAAATCGCAAAGTGCAGATCTGATAAAAATGAAAAGGATGCTCATTGGCTTGAGGTTGAGCGAAACGCTCTGAAGCAGAATTATAAATTGTTCTAAAAACCTCCTCCTCAGTCAGGCGAGCGAAATTCGCAATACTGTGCGCATGCTATTTGATGCTGTTTAACAATTAAAATGCTAGGTGCTGATAGTCACACATAGATGCCAAGACAGGTAAGGGAGGATAATAGTCATATGACTTAGGTGTGTGATTAACGGGAAATTTAAATTCTGACTCACCCCAGCCTCACAGGTATTAATCTTGCAAAATTTTGCGACCTGAGCCCTAACGAGATAAAGCCCATTTTGGCAGTTTCAAAATACGTCTTACTCTTTGTCAGGGCTTATGGTCTTGTGCGTTTTTTTTTTTTTTTGTCTGCCTTTGCCACTACGGCCTTCATCCTAGCCGAATAAGGTCTATCCCCTAAAGAACATGTTTATCTCGATCTGGTTATTGTCGAGTCTGGAGTGCCGAAGAAGATATTGGAAGATATTCAGTATGTTTATTAGTTGAATATAGTGCCAGCAAGTTGATGTTGTAGGATCATTACCATAGAACATATTTGAACTAAAAATATTTATGATCTTTCAAGACGTGATTGAGCCCAATAATTGAATTAGCGATTCGATGAAAACCCTTTTTTGTGGAAACGACACCACGTGGTATCTCATGCCATGTCTTTGTAATATGGCGCAATGTTCGATCCACATTGCATCAGAAAATTTGTTCTGGAAGCTTCTATGGCGTGATCAGAAGTGGGCGGTTATTAAGGAACCAATCATTATGCAGAAAGTAAAAAAAAAACTCCTTGTATGGGAATGACCATTGTCTGTCGTCATCAGTTCCGCTCATACAGTGGTATACAAGCTTCCAGAAGAGACTTCCCAAGACAGAGATATAGAAAGACAGAGAGAGCAATCAGAGGTCGGGCAAAGCTAGGTTCCGACGGTAGTATCCTTTCAAACGACTTTTACTCTTATCTCCATAAAATCTTGTCCTGCCCGAAACGAAGAGGAGTAGCCAGCCCTTCCTGCTTAAGAATGAAAGCACGAGGAAGCAGCTGGTCCACATAGCTTTGTGCACGAAGAAAAGTAGTCAATCTCTCTGCTTGTGGAGGAGAAATAGCCAAGCCCTTTCCTGCCCGGTGACGGAGGGTAAACAGTCATCCGCTCCTACCTGTAGCGGGAGATTGTCGCCGCCTTCCGCTCCATCTGCACAATCTCCGGATTCTGGGAGAAACAGCATTTGGTGTCCCATCCTGAAGACGTTCATTATCGTATCATCAAAACATAAACATCCCTGTTGAGTTCCCAGCCGCCCTTCTGTGACGTCTTCAAGTCTCGAGGTCATCAGCCATCATCACCCCTTCAGCTGAAAACCCCAGCCACGAAAGGATAACTCACCAACTTGACTATTAAGCATTAAGATTTGCCCCACCTTGCAACTGCTCCCATTCATAAATCTGCTGATTGACTGTTTAGCAAGCTGCACGAATGATAAAGGCGTTATACTACGCTGGTGTCAAGGTTATGAAGAATGTGGCTGGGAAAAGGTAGAGTTTATATTCAATTCCCGTATTTCAGTTGCTGGTGTTGAAACAATGTTTAGAGTTTGAAAGAGCCTGGAACGATTCCTGGATCATGACACCAGTGTTTTTCAATACCCATATTGCGATGTATTAGGTTTACTTGTGCTGATTAGTTTTTATAGCCATTTTACACGATTTTTACAAAACACATTAGAAATAAGAATGAACTGTCCTAGAAAGTCAAACGTTTCTTCACACCACCTCTCTCCCTTTCCATGTGCACCTCATTACTGACTGTGCTGATTTCGTACAAAGTCTAGTCTTATGAAAATATCTCAAAACTCACAAAACACAATAAGTTAGAAGAATGGTAACAATGGAAGACAGAAAAGGTAGCATCGAACAACTGAAGTAGCATTTCATAGCTGGGATATTTTTCATATTTGTCTGCTTGGTGAAGTAATGCGTTTTTGGGATCATTTCAAGTACAATGTGGTTTTCTTCCATATTTTATACTAGGGGTGAATATTGTCTCAAAAATTTTATTTACATCGTAATTGTTCTTTATTTTCATTTATTTAGTTTTTTTTATTAATTTTCCCTTTTACGTATGCTATAGGTGTTACTGACTAGACTAGGAGTTTGATCAAACTAGTATGGAGTTTTGGAGCAACCCAGTATAGGCTAAGTATAGGTTATTCCCTTAATAAACTTTCCAGTTATTTGCACCCATCTTGGGGGGCTTACGGTGTGGATAAAAGGTTAGGCTGCTATTGTTAAGCGAAGCATCTTCCTCTATAGATCCAGTGAAGTTCTACGATTTAGAGAAATCTGGTGTAATAATATTTACTCTTTACTATAGTTTTAGTCTTGATTAATAATCCGTGCAGTTTAAAACCGCCATAAAGTGAACAATTCGAAACAGTTTAAACACAAGAGGGATCTACAGTTCTCCACTAACAATCGTCTATCATGGTTATCAACACAAATACCAATTTTGTTTGAATGAAATGGACATCTTACATTACCTATCACTATATTTTCGACTTTATTCCATGATACAATCATTTTTTTTATATCACCTACGCTAACCATAGGAGTTGCCGCAAGTCCTACATTACATGCAAAATGCGTCCCCCGACCATTATCTTTGAAACTGACAATCACTGTAGTCTGAAGGAAAGTCTCATGTCAATTCAGAAAAACAGTTTAATTTCGTTTGTACTTGGAAGAAAGTACGAACCTGAGCATGACCATCATAGAAGTCTTCGGATGCGCACGATCATACTCATAAACACACACTCAAAAATATCCGTGTTAAATATTCACTATCATCGAAATTTGCTAAGAGACTGGAATGATTAATATAACTCACCGCCAACACAGGGATGAATCGGAAGACTGCCTGGAAGTAGAAAGAAAGATCGTTCTATCCATGAAGCCTTTAAACTCCAAAAGCAGAGCATTCAAGTCTCAAGAATTTTGGTAAACATCAAGTACCATCACCAAACGCGCAAACTTCACGTCGGTATGTGAGGCACTCATGGTCCTTTCTGCAGCCACGATCACCCAACCCCGCGGCAGTTCACCGTGTCCCCTCGCCTCTTCAGACTTTTCACTCGAGATTTTGTGCTTCAATACCAGATCAGCAAAGTCTGAAACTCTATCGCTCCTGTCATCGAAGAGTTGTTATAAGAGCTCCAAGATGATAAAAACCACCAAACAACAATACTTTCCTCTCTCTCTCTCTCTCTCTCTCTCTCTCTCAGAACAAATCACTGTATTGTAATGCCTTGACCCAAAATCTTCAACAGTTCTATAAATAACCAGTGGAATATCAATTACTTCCTTCATACATGATTTATCTCTCTCTCTCTCTCTCTCTCTCTCTCTCTCTCTCTCTCTCTCTCTCTCTCTCTCTCTCTCTCTCTCTCTGTTTCAGAATCATTGCTTTATATATGGTGCAGGTGCAGCTGTAAAGACAGATCCACTCACACAAAGATATTGCAGCTGAATCGCTAACCATTAAGCCCTTATGGCAAAATATACCAGGCAGGTATACCAGGTATACCAGGCAGGTAGGGGAGAAAGGAATCCACAGACCTACGAATGATAGGAGAGTTGTTGACCAGTACAAGATCTACAGAGATACAAGGTCAACCCATCGTTCCAAAACCGACCGCGGTCTGCGCAGATTAGCTTAAAGGAAAAGCAACCGTTCCTGATCCGACGAAGTTATGTCCTGGTCACCATAGGTCATATAAAATCAGTATCTCATTGACCGTGGAAGGACACGTTACAGCTTATACTGCAAATCCGTTCTTTCTTTTGTTGCCTCTGCCCTCTTCAAGGAAAAGTGCCCAGCACTGTGCTGTGTATGGTCGTAACTCCGAGCTATTCAAAGAACGCAACTTTACATTTTCAAATTTCCCCAAAATGAATAATTAAGGAAAGAATGCATTCACCTCTGCCGAAGGAAGGACCCAGTTTGCATGGACCAAGTAGTCATTTGTAGTCTACATTTCGAAGACGACGCATATGAAAGGAACACGAAGTATTAATTACTCCGATTACCGGAGCCAAATAACTAAAAAAGAATCAAGCAAGGAGCATCTCCCACTCTTCTTTTGCCTACAACACAAGGTAAGTTATTATTTAACAATCACATATACACAGACACATATTACACACACACACACAATATATATATATATATATATATATATATATATATATATATATATATATATAGTATATATATATATATATAGATAGATATTATATATATATATATATATATATATGATATTATTATATATATATATATATATATATATAGTTATATATATATATATATATATATATATATATATATGAGATATATATAGATATATAGTATACATATACATACACACACATATATGTGTGTGTGTGGTTTAATAATGGTTTCATACTAAGATGTTATATTTCTGCTGTGAATTTACCATCATCTGATTATTTGGGTGATTTATCACTCAGTTCCCTAACATCTTCACTCCTCAAGTAGCCAACGGAAGGTGCGAGCTATAAAGAGAGGACACAAACGACTTGCTGAAGAAATCCTGGAAACATCAGATGTAGTACAGGAGGAGGAGGGAAAAATTTCAGCTGTTAGTAAACTAAACAAAGAGATAGAAAATTTGAAGGAAAGATTAAGACGTGAAGGAGAAAACTTGAGTCGTGTGAAAAAAACAGTGGAAAAAGTGAAAGGGCACCTTGGCAGAGTGAAAAAATTATGTGGGAAAAAGCAATATGGGAAAAGGAAAAGTTATTTTGGGAAAATGAAAAGATGAAGAGGAAAAATGAGAAAAAGATTATGCTTGATCCAGTTGAATGCGCCTAAGTCACATCGACAGCCACTGCAAAAATTAATCTATCTCACTTTTTCTCGCCTCCTCAGGTAGATTCTGTTTTAAAAGGAAAACCTGTTAAATCTTGGACTGGTGATGACATAAGTTTTGCTTTGACTCTGCGAAGTTTAAGTCCAAATGCGTACAAGTATTTAAGAGAAAAGCATAACTTTCCTTTTCCTTCCATTTCCACGTTGAATCGCTAGATATCTAAATTGTCTCTAGAGCCGGGCATTATAGAACCAGTGATCAATCTGATGAGGCTTAAAGCAGAGTCCATGACTGTCAGTGACTGCGTGTGCATCATTTCAGTTGCAAAGAGTGGACTTATGATAAAGAAGCGATGTTTTATACAATCCAAAAAATAAGGTGCAATTCTCGTGTGCCAACTGACAAAAAGTGGGCACGCAATGCTTATGGATTAAATTTAGAGAAATAAAATGCAGTGTTAGACAAAATGGTTAACACTGCAAAACTTTTAAAGGTGACTGGTAGCAAAAGGATTTACCAGTTTCAAAAAAGGCTAATAATATCGTCAAAATCATTATCAAAACTGTACAAAATGATAGCAGAAAAGTTTGGTACATTATACATCTTGACGTATAGATTAAACCAAGATGGACTGGAACACTTCTTCGGTTGACTTCGACAAATGGGAGCATGCTACTAGCATCCATCATCACCTGCAGCAGTAAAGCATAGAGTAAAATGTCACCTAATAGGGACAGAGACTTCTCTCGTGGGATTAAAGCACAACACAGAGGAAAGTGGTAACGGTGATAACATGTCGGCAGCTTCCTTTCTTGCTTGAGTGAGCGGAAATCAACTTCGGATGAACAGTGGCTGCAAAGTGAACTAGCCCTTACTGCAATGTTGTTTTATTTGCCAGACTCTGATTTTGATGAAGGTAATGGGACAAGAACATTTCAGGAAATTCTAAGGAAACCTTGGACTTGGAAACTGCTATAAAAGAAGACGGACTAGAATATTCAGGCGGCTTCATTGCAAAGAAGTTCCCACAATATCCGAACTTAGGGTGGAAAGTGTCTGAGGACGGTACCTCTGGGATTGGAGCAATAAGCATGGAGAAAATGTTTAAATGTCACCACAACGAAAAGACCCTGAAAGCGGGTAAGGGTGCGATAGAAAGCTTATCATTAGGTATAAAGAAACATGTAGCATTGCCTGAGGAAGTTGTATCATATTTTGTTCGGTGTCGAGCATTTTTCAGGATCAGGGTATTAAATAGGGCATTAAGGTTGAAGAATAGTTGAAGAAAATAGTTCTTTAATTCATATATTTTTATGCACATAAACACACACAAACACACACACACACACACACACACACACACACACACACATATATATATATATATATATATATATATATATATATATATATATATATATTAGTATATATAATATATATATATATATATACATATATATGTATATATATATGTATATATATATATATATATACATATATATATACATATATATACATATATATATATATATATATATATATATATATATATATATATTTATATATAAGGTTAAATATATAGTATATACATATATATATATATATATATATATATATATATATACTGTATACACACATATATATATACATATGTAAATTTTGCATTCTTAGTAATCTAGTAATGGGTCCTCTTATGTTACCTAGTCATTCATTAAAAAGGTGTTTCTGTGCTTAAATCTAAAGATGGTGTACATATCATATAATCCAACAACAAAACATTTCAGCCACTATATCCTTCATAGGCCAAGTCTTGTAAAATTTCTTGTAAATATTATGTAATCCGATAGTCAAAAGCATCTGAACCATAAAATATCATTACTGACCATGTCCTGTATAATTTATTGAATATATTATATAATCCGATAATAAACAAACAATTGAATCTTTACAAATCTATTATTAATCGTGTCTTGTATTCTTATTTACCCCCCATTTAATGGATAACAGAGAATTCTAATGTACATCTAGTACCCAAAAAGGACCTACCCTGTAGTCTCATACTGCGTGACGTCACTAATTTATAGCGACATACGGCAGCTCGGGTTTTAATCCAACTTAAACCGCGTACAGAGAGACCTTTTGTCTCTATAGACCTTGGACCAGTAAATGTTGCACCTTTTTCAGGGAGAGGTTCTTATGTGTCTCAAGGGAAAACAAGTGCAGATTTAGAGAGCTGTCCCTTGCCTTAATCTCAAATTCCATTCACCACCCGAGTTTCCAGACATTCAGCCTGGCCAAGCCTCTTCTCCTAATTTCCAGGTGAAAGTTGCCTCCATGGCCTGAAGCAATGCCTCCAGCCCGACTGAGACCTCACAAGCACGGAGGTCACACCATAAAAGCAGCTTAAGACAGATCAGTCGAGTAGATGGTCAGAGTGGGTAATCTTTGCCCGACTCCAGAGTAGAGGTGCAGGGATACTGGAACTCACACTATCATGCTGACAGAAGTGCTGATTCCTGGACAACGCGCACACCTTTGATCACATCCAAAACCAAGAAGCAACATGGTACGCCCCCTGAAGGAGATTGGTTACTATCTTTCTTCTTGGAATCATTTATTATTCTCTCTCACATTTCATTGCTCAAGTAACTTCTTGTCTCGTCAACTTAAACAGTGTATCTACATCCCATGTGTAATTCCTTGACAGTGTGTAATGTAATTCTCACCCCTTGCTAGCAAGTGAGTAGAGTAAAGAATCTCCCTCCAATTCTTGCATTTATTCAGTTATAGAGAGAGTATCATCTGTGTTATTCTTACCCGGAATCGTTTCATTCCAGGAGTGTTATCAATGCCATTACCAGCATAGCCGTGTGTCTGTGTTCCTGACCGCCTGTAATTGTTCACCATACTGGGGCTGATAGAACTATTGCCTAATTGGTTCACAGATCCATTTGAACATGGACAGTATTCGTAATTGTAATGCATCATCTGATTCACTCAGTTACTGCTGTTGTGTAAACTCCCAGCTAACTTACTTTAGTGAAAGTGTTCAGTTTCATTGGTAATTTCTTCCATGTTGTGATTGTAATTAATAAATTACTATTAAGAAACCCATTTTCAATTGGCAACCTACCATTTATTTGTTATTTTTGCCTTTCGTTAGTTTATGGACTTACGAGGGGTTTTCTTGTAAGGATAAATCATTATTTCAAGGCCCAGTACTCATACAACCCCATTGTAGGCCTGTAACAATATATATATCTTTGTGTGTGTATCTGTCTTTACAGCTACACCTACACCATATGTAAAGAAGTGTATTATTGCTATCTTTGTATGTTTGTTATGGAACGTTTTGTTGCTTTCTTTCTATTTGAATTAGTTTTATATTTATAGTTGCTTCTTTATCGTTTCTGGCTTTGTTTGTTGATAGTTGTTATAGTCTCAGGAGGCTTAGGAAGATATGGTTTTCTTACTTCATTAACACACTAGTAAAGTACACAGTATATATACAAGTTAAGTAGTATGACTATGAATCAAAATATGAGCCTTTCTTGAATCTTCTTAACCCACAACTGGTGAGGCTCTCGACCTCACTCCACTGAGGCTATCAGATATTCTCTATCTGCTTCTCTCCCTTCAAGCTTGCTTTCTCGAACGTTCTTCAAAGGAAATGTCCATCCTACCAGTAGTATGGGACAATCGTTTCCTTGGCTCCCACCTTTGTAGTCCTCCTCTTATTGGTTGAAAATTATCTAATGATGTCCCTGGGTGATTAATTGACTTAATTCCTCCTTGTGGTGAGACTAACGATGTCACCGGGAAGTCTTCAGGTTCTATGAAAGTTGAAAGGTTAAATGTGGACTGGTGTAAGAAGTTTTTAATGGTTGCTCAGATTATTCCGCACCAGTGTCCTTGGATTATTACTCTCTCTTTCTCTCTATCATTTGTCTATTAATGGTTCTTCTCATTTTTTTCTATATTACACTCATTCTAACTACATTCTCTCCTAGCTTATCATTATGGTCATATATAAAGGCAATGATTCTGAAAAAGAGAGAGAGAGAGAGAAAAATCATGTGTGAAGGAAGTACCATCCTGCTGGTTATTTATTGAACTGCTGAAGATTATGGGTCACGTCATTACAATAAATGCACACACGCATATATATATATATATATATATATATATATATATATATATATATATATATATATATATATTATATATATATATATTATATATATATATATATTATATATATATATATATATATATATATTATATATATATATATATATATATATATATATATATATATATATATATATATATATATATATATATATATATATATATATATATATATATATATATATATTATATATATATATATTATATATATATATATATATTATATATATATATAAGAAAGATATAATATATATATATATATATATATATATATATATATTATATATATATATATATATATATATATATATATATATATATATATAGTATATATATATATATATATATTATATATATATATATATATATATATATATATATATATATTATATATATATATATATTATATATATATATATATATATATATATATATATATATTATATATATATATATATATATATATGAGTATATATATATAAGTTATATATTATATGTACACATATACATAAATACATACATATATATACATGAGTATATATATGTATGTATTTATGTATATGTATACACATACATATATGATACATACATTAACATATATAATGTGTGTGCCTGTGTATCAGATAATTACATAATAGTATGAAATTAAGGTGTTTATAATGCTGTAGACAGATTCTATTAAAGAGGTGAAGAATGCAAAGCAGAATGAGCTAAGTAATCAACCTTAGTGAAAATCATGAAGAGACAAGAGAGAGCATTTACAAAACAGGCAGATGATGTTTATAAAGCTACGTATTATTTGAGTGGCACTGGTGGTAAGGTAGCCCACAGAATTGTTGATGAAATATCCATGAAAGAGAGAGAGAAAAAAGAAAAAGGCCTGTCGAAGGATGGAAAGGTCAATAATAACATCAGAAGACGATAGACAACGCTATGCAACATGTTTTGGGGGGTTGATGAGTAAGAGAGATTAGGGAGACTATTCAGTTGATGAAAGCCTGACTGTGCTGATGTATGAATTCACAGTTTTAGTAGAATAAGTGATAAAAAGAGAAACTTAGAAATTAGAAAACCCCGGGTTATAGTGAAATCATATGATTTTAACAGAAACTGAAAGGACACATCGTACAGATTCTAAACAGACTCTTTCTTTCTCTCTTCCTGGTTACACGAGAAAATTCATGGAAAGCTTGCAGTGAAATATCTTAACAAACATTCATGGAAACATAACAGATGCACAATCCCGTGTCTTTCCCATTAGTAAACTGTTTCCACTTTCATTGGATGGCTTTAGAGAAAAACGAGATAAGGGTCACTATCACATTTATATTTTACTCGTTGAATTGAGGATGGACTGCTTGTGTGGAAAACTTTCGAAACATGAGGTACTTCGAACATCTCCAGAGAAGGTTCATGACTAGGGCATGAACCCCTTCTACACACTGTCATTTCTTGCTACTTTGCATACTAATCTCACTACCTAGATATTAAGCCTGTAAGTTCTCCTTTCTTGGTCTTCTTATCCTTTCCACCAAATAATTTTGAATTATACTGAGTTGTCTCCAACTTTTCATCCTCATGTTCCATTTACCTTAAGGTTCAAGCCTTTTTCCCACTGCATATCCTTGATTATTAACATTTTCAATCCTTCGTACTCACTCTAATGCCTAGACTTTCATGCTTCTAGCATGATTCAACCACTTGTCTTTGACTCACTTTAGTATCCAACTCCACCCTCCCAAAGGCACTCCTTTTCACTTCTTAATCTTGAGTATACACCATGGAACCTTTATCGTTTTTTCTTTTGTGTGACTCACCTATCGTCATGCAAAACAAAATCTGCTCTGCCTTCTAAACAAAATAACTTTTCACTCTACATCCTACCACTGTATCAATTACACCATAAGATTTGCTAACTCTCTGTACTCGACATACAGCTTCTCTTTTAATCTCAAATCTGTAACACACTTTAATTACAAACACCATCGGTAAACACTATTCCTTATTTAAACCTACACTTCATTCATCGGTCCTTCTTATATTCATTTTAATGTTTAACAAAGTCGTATCTACACATCGATCGGTATACTAATAACCTTATGGTCAACACTTTTTATCTTCCTGTAAATATCTTCCTGTAAAATTTCCTCACGCTAAAAGTTGTCCTGCAAACAGTTCTCAAAGACAGGATGAAAGATTAACTTATTTATACCGTTGGAACACAGGATTTTTTCACTGTAATGCAACTAAAATGCACGTATTGAAATAGCTATGATAAATGCAGTAACAATGAAAACAATAATAAGTATAATGGATGTAGAAATTAGTATTCTTATGGCCGTATCAGCATAAAGCAGAAGAAATAGCAACAGTGAGAGAATAATAATAATAATAATAATAATAATAATAATAATAATAATAATAATAATAATAATCGAGTAATGAGCAATCAGAAAAAATTTGCAGCGTAAATGATCCTTAGACGGTAGAGTTGAAACTTGTCTGTAATTTCTTCTAATTTTAGGTGGAAAATGAGCTTTATACTTTTTTTTGCGATGTCCTACGATATTTGGATTAAACAGAGCCGAAATGAAAATATGAAAAATCTCTCAGATAGGGTTTTAGACTCAAAAAACCTTGTATGTAAGCATTACCATAAACACACAGCAAAAGTAACTGCTATTCAATCCCCAAAAATTATTGATTGCTTAAAACAATTCAACAAAAATTTTAATTCCTTTGACAGCTTCTTTATATACCAACATCTCACTAAAAAAATGTTTTTGATATCATTAGAAGCAAAGACAAAGGAAGAATTTACAACACAGTATTAAAGAACGAAAGGTTTGTATACAGATAAAACTGTATGCAAGAGTTTTTTCTATTTTGTCAATTCACTTATAAATTGGCTTCGGTATAGCTATTATGTTGCCACTTCCCCTTACCAGCGAATCTATGCGTGGAATTTTAACTTCGTCCCGAAATTTACTTATATGGCAAAAACATGATCTTCTT